>NC_056728.1:1836143122-1836338122 GCF_019279795.1 Protopterus annectens
ACATTTCATCGTACATATCCTTCATGATGAAATTTCCTATTCAAATCACTCAGCATATTTTTTTCAGACTAAATCTTGTACAAAGCCCAATAGTATTATTTATTCCTTTTATTTAACCCTGATTTAGAGCTCAGAGTAAATGACATCCCTGTTTAGGTCTTTCAGGATAGTATGGTCAAAACACTAAATTCTGATTTAGGTCTAATAGATGCTTTGAACCCAAATTACATTTATATCTAGATATCACAATGTTCTTTTTGACACAAATTCTATTACGATTAAATCAGATGCCTAATTTGTTAGAGAAATTAAATCTTTTTTGATGTACTGTACTCTATTTCACACCATTCAATTGATTGTGGTTTAGTTTTCACAGTATTAAATCTTACTTTACATCCTTAAACATGTTTAGTCCACAGTTTAAACCCTGTCTTGGATATCATTCTGATACTTTGTGCTACAAATTCAATCCAGGCATATATACCACACCATTCATTACATTTCAGATTCACTTTTAGTTTCCATAAATCTCTACATTGCAAATTAAGTCCATATTTGTTTATGAAGTCTACACTGCACCATGGACAAAATCCTGTTTTACATCTCATGACTGTTCATTAGTTTAGCTCCTAGAATAAATCCCACTGTACTTTGCTTCCATGATTAAATCCTAGTTTATGCTACATAACACAACCTGCAATAGAGATTAAATCCCTTTTAGACACCACACATGCAATGTTGTGCCACACATTACAAATTAAGCCACAGTTTAGAACCCACAACATTTTGCTCCACGGATTCCCTTCATGGTTTGATCCCTCAACAAAATTTGTTCTGCAAATTAAATTCTGATTTGGATCCCGTAACCACCTTTAAATGTGTCTAATGATTAAAATGAGTACTATTTCTAGTACTATAAAGGGTCCTAGACACAACTTGATTTCCAGTACACTCTACGATACAGCACTGAATGATGGCTGATAGTAAATAAGTCATGCATTAGAGATAAGTATTTCAATGAAATAGCTGAGCATAACTCATGTTCAGTGACAGAATAGCCAAGAGTTTTAAAGGATGTTTTTATGTCTGAGTAGAGCTAAACAAAGTAAAACATATTTAAGACAAATGTTATTATGCCCCCAATCCATTTGCCAGACAAAGAGGACTGAGAAGCCTAGATGAAATTATGCCCTCTGACAGATCCAGTTTTATTTTTGCACTTTGTTCTTCCTGTATTCTCTTAATGCCATTGTTGGTCTAGACATGACATATTCCAGTATTTGACCTTCATTTTGTGTAACTTACTGGGAAAACAGAATCGGAGAAGCAGACTATTTGAAAAGAGTCATGTATCTGCCTCATATATTTAGCAGTTAGAATAAGGAAGTATCCTAAATACATAGAGGAAAACTAAACTTGAATTTATTTACAGAAAGCATAGAATCTAATCTGCAGAACAAGAAATATGGATGGTGGAAAACCTTTTACACTCATTTTGTGTGAATTATTCAAAAACATGGCACTGTGGATTTTCATAACATACAAACATTTACATGGAATCCTTAAAACATGAAAACTCATCTCCTTAGCAGCTTGTATTCAGCAGTTGAGCTAAAGCCGGAATATTGGACACATGACTGCCAGAGTAGAAGGACATTGTATGAGTGGTACAGGTAGCTCTGCTGTACAGATGTTAACTGGATGTTTGCAGGTGGTAATGCAAGTTCAACAACTATTATATGGTTGCATCAGAACATGCAAGCCCAATGGACAATCTGCGCACACATGCATTCATCTTTGCTGCAAAAAGCAACTCATGTTTAGCAGGTGGGAACAAGCATGAACATCCATAGCTCCACTACATATTACTGAGGATTTCTATACCTTGCTATTCTTCATAACAATAGTAAAGAGCTGTGAAATTGTATCTCACACGTGGACTACTTTTAATGAAAGGCAAAGGCTCGTGTTGTTGAAAGAAGACACTAAGGCTGAATTATGGTTGCTGAACATAAACAAGTTATTTTAATCAAGAATTGTGAAATAACTTTTAAGTAATGTTTTTTCTCATGGAGCAGAAGAATTCACATGCATTAACATTTCATGCTGAAGTTGTTTTGTGTGTGTGTGTGTGTGTGTGTGTGTGTGTGTGTGTGTGTGTGTGTGTGTGTGTGTGTGTGTGTGTGTGTGTGTGTGTGTGTGTGTACGTGTGCATGTGTGTCTGTTTGCATTTGCACACATACAAGTTTTTGGCAAGAGTTAGATACACTGCAGAGAAAGATTCAAACAGTTATGAATGTGAGAGCAAAACTACTTTGTACCAACTCTGTCATTGTAGCCTATTTAAATCAGCTGAAAAGATATAATCAAGTAGTTTACACAGCTTCTGAATATCACAGTGATGTATACCACAAATGGCAGCATTTTCCAGACACAAACTATATTTACACTTAAAGACAGATCAAAAGTTGTAACAATATGAAGAAATAAGAAAGCTCTATCATCAGCAGTTAGCCTAGGAAAATTGTTGTAGTGCATTTTATTCAAAACCTCTTGGATAATATGTGGTTGTAGCTGTTTATTTCTTCTATAAGATTAGATATAAACCGTCTTCCGACTTTTCCCGGTTAGGGGTCGCCACAGCGGAACTCTGGTCCACTAATGATTGGCAGTAGATTTTTACGTGCTGGCTTGCCGGGCCCAACGCACAACCTTCAACAAAGGAATGCCCATTCACGCATGTCGACACACAGAAGACACTCTAACTGAGAATCAAACGTGCAACGTCTAACTGTGAGGCGACAACGCTACCGCAGCACCACCAGATTAGATATAATTATGTAAAATTGCTTCAGTCATCTCATCAGTCTTAACACATGTATCATTCTGGCCTAGTATTTTCACAGAGCTATGCAGCATTTCTGAATGTAGCACATTTATATTTACATTTTTTCTTGGTAATCTGTTACTTAACATGTTTTACAGAGTAACACAGCAGTGCAGTTATTTGTGTTACCATCTGTCAGCTCCATAATCTAGGTTTCAGTCATGGCACCTAGGAGGGGTATGGAATTTTCTCTATATCTGCATGCATATTAGTCCCTCCCCCACAACAGGGTGGGTTTGGCATAATGGTTAAGGCCTTTGCTTCATAGGCACAAGGTACTGGGTTTGATTTTTGACCTCAGGCTATTGGATAGGATTAAAATGGCCCTTCAGGGTAGTTATCCTAGTATTCCCCTATGAACCTATGTCAAAAAGCCACTACCCGAGTTAAAAACATAAAGAAAATAAGACCATGAAAAGCTTCTACAGACAGTTTTATAACATGTAAAATGTAGTCTTGGTATCCTTAATCCTAGATTATGGGCAATAACAACAAAGGAGATGAAAAAGAAAGACAAACTGCAAACATCTGGCATGCAGTGGGGCAGTCATGGAAAGCACCTGCCCTGCCTGGAATCTGTTTTTGGTCCAAATCCATTCATTCATTAATTTAGTTATTCATGTATCTATATAACAATCTATCTAGATATTGATCTATTTATAGTTTAACCCGATAAACCCTCTAGGCACAACTGACTTATTTCAGGAATAATATCTGGTTAAGTGGCATACACAGTGATATACAGTTTACAAACAGAAACAGATAGAAATTAAACTCTGAATTACAGGCTAAAGATTATTACTAGCTCAGTTAAAAGTGCAAGCCATTCTAGTAAAGACAGCACTGCATATAAACAATTCAGGAATGCACTGCTGTATATAGGTACACTGCCTGGGTGCACCTCTCATGAAGACGAAATCTGCAAGGAAGTTACATTCTCGGTAACTTTATAAAGATTAGTTGTGCAAGAACTTACCATAACCTTAGACGTCTTTCTCTTCCATGTTGCAGTATTCATAACTGTAGGGAGGTCACTTCCTGCAGCACCGGACATCCATCCAGTATACCAAAGTCTTAGGATGAAGGGTACATGCGACGTTGCATTTCAGAGCCATAAACTGATGTCAGCTATAAAGGTGACATCTGCACATACCCATTTCAGACATGACTGCCGCATACAGTAGTACCCCTGGAAAGCAAAAAAAAAGAAAGCTTTTCAGACCCACATATGCCACCAGGCAAGAAGGTACCTTAGAGAGGTATGTGCCTGATAATATGCCCTGTTTGGGTGGAGAGAAGACAAGGAAATGCCACAAAAGAAGGATAAACAGGGTAAGAGGAGCTAGGAGGGGGACTGAATACTGCAACACGGAAGAGAAGGTTATGGTAAGTACTTACACAACTAATCTATGTCCTTCTATTCTCATGTTGCAGTATTCATAACTGTAGGGAGACTACCAAAGCTTTAGGTATGAGCCTGAGAATTGAGAGCCCAGGTCTATGAGACCCTGTAAAATTGACCTAGCAAACCTAGCTCTGGCTCTAGAAATCAAATCTAACTTGTAATGCTTGGTAAAAGTATATACTGAAGATCAGGTGGCAACCTCCAAAATGGAAGAGTAGTCAGCCCCCCTAAAAAAGGCTATGAAAGAAGCAGGTGTCCTAGTAGAATGAGCTCTCACATTGGCAGTTAATTATTTTCCATGAAAAGAATAACAATAAGAGATTGTTTTAGAAATCCATGATGCTACAGCCTGTTTAGGCAATGCCTTCCCCAAGGGCCCTTGGGTGAAAGGAGACAAACAGCTGGTCAGACTTTCTAATGGATTTGGTCTTGTCCAGGTAATACCTTAGTTGTCTATGAACATCTAAGGAATGTAAAGTACTTTCAGAGGGGTTTTGAGGTTGAGGGAAGAAAACAGGAAGATTAATGGTCTGATTTAAGGACAGCTCATTAACCACTTTAGTCATGAAGGAAGGATTAGTCCTGAGGGAGACCCTGTCCCTATGGAAGATAAGGTAAGGAGGGGTAGCCATAATAGCTTGGATTTCAGAGACCCTCCGGGCGGATGTGAGGGCCACCAGCAGTACTGTTTTCCAAGTACATAGCTTAAGTGATGCTGAGTGAGCTGGTTCAAATAGAGTTAGTGTGAGTTTACCACTTTTAAGAAGAGTTTTACCTCTAACCTGGATGCCAAAGGAGGTATCAAGGGAAGACAGGTGAAGATGGCTGACAAGTGCACCTTAACAGAAGAGCAGGTCAGTCCTGAATGTAGAAGCTCACACAAGTAAGAAAGGACCATGGGTACAGGAATAAGACAGGGGCCCTGTTTTTTCTTGAGACACCACCTGGAGAATCTTTTCCATTTTGACACATAATTTCTCCTGGTACTAGGTTTTCTGGCCTCCTGCAGGACATTGAGTACGTCCTCTGAATATAGGTGTCTGAAGGGTTTTCTGGCCTCCTGCAGGACATTGAGTATGTCCTCTGAATATAGGTGTCTGAAGGGGATCAGAACTCTATCACCCATAGGGTGAGTCTGAGGTTGAGCAACTGAGGGTGGATGAGGGATCTATTGTCTTGTGTAAGTAGGTAGAATCGGTGGGACAACCTGTGGTGATTGCCCTTGGCTAGTAGGTGAAGTAGGGGAAACCAATGTTGTCTTGGCCAAAAGGGGGGTCACCACCAGGATTTTTGGTTTGTGCCTCTGGATCTTCAGAATCACTTTTTGAATCAATGTGAAGGAAAAGCATAAAGATACATCCCCACCCAAGAAAGAGAAGGCGATCACCTTCCAAGCCTGTGGATGTGGGTCTCTTGTGCACAACAGAGGCATCTGCCTGTTCTGGGAGTAGGCAAACAAATCTGCCTGAGGAATACCCCACTTGTGAATAAGATGCTGTGAAGCATCCATTTATGACAGGGTGCAGAGGTTCTGCTGAGAGCATCTGCCATCACATTCTCTGCAGAAGGAATGTACACTGCTTTCAGGTGAATGCGTAGTTTTGCTGCTAGGGACCAAACTTGAATTGCCAGGCTGCAAAGTGGGTAGGACCTTGTCCCCCCGCTTGTTGATATACCACAGGACAGTCATATTGTCTGTGACTACTTTCAAGGTGCCTGGTAGGAGAATTTGGTGGAATGTTTGTAATGCAAAGAGAAGGGCCTTCATCTCTTTGATACTGATGTGATCCCTTTGTCTAAGGGAAGACCACTTTCCCTGAACTTTGTTCTGGTTGTTGTGGTTTTGCAAAACTGCTCCCGAACCCAGGTCTGAAGCATCTGTGTAGATGTGTTGTAAGAGTGGAGGGATCTGCAAAGTTATACCCTGATTGAGGTTGATGGATGCTATCCACCATTCCAGCTCTTTTTTCAGGCATGGGAGAAGAGGGAAGGGAATATCCAGAGGGTGGGAATGTTGGTTCCGCCGACTCTTCAGAACCCATTGAATCTTCCTCATATGCAGCCTTGCCAAGGGAAGCATGGGGATCAAGGATGCCATGTGGCCTAGGACTCTCAGGAATTTCCTGGCTGATGTGGTTTGGAGAGAGAGAAGTGTTTGAAGGTAATGGATGAGGGTTTCTACCTTCTGGCAGGGGATGAAGGCTGCCATCTTGGCGGTTCTTATCCTGCACCCTAAGAAGACCAGGTCTTGGGTAGGTGACAGGTGTGACTTTTGCTGGTTCACAGTGAACCCTACGTCTGGCAAGGTTTTTGACACCAATTTAGGTGATGGCAGTCCTGGTGAAGGATTAACAGGTTGTCCAGGTATGGTTATATTTGTATGCCCTGCATTCTGCAATGGGCGATAACTGCAGTTAGGCATTTTGTGAATACTCTGGGAGCTGTAGACAGCCCAAATGGCAATGCAGAAAATTGAAAATGCAAGGAATCCACTGAGAAATGTATGAATTTCTTGTAGCTGGGGTGAATGGGGATATGAAGGTAGGCATCTCTCAGTTGCAAGGATACCATGAAAGCTTGGTGGGGGATGAGGGGCAGAAGACAATGCAAGGTGAACATTTTGAAGGTAGGCGCATTGAGAAATAGACTGAGGATTGACAAATCTAGAACTGGTCTCCAAGGACAATCTTTTCTTGGGACCAAAACATCCTGGAGTAAAATCCTTTGTTCACACTGAGCTAATTGGAGGAAGGGCACTGAGCAAACTCGGATGTGTAATATATAACATTAAGGATCCTGTTTTTTGCTTATTTTTATGAGTTATTTATAGCACTTTTATTTCCTGCTGCATACTTTTCTAGCTAGTTTCACTGTGTGTGAGGTATTAACTGGAAATTGTCTACATTTATTAAGCATCTGTTTGGGTTTTTTGTTCTGATTTCCTGCCAAGGAGTGTATCATATAACTTGTTTGCAGTTAAAAGCTTTCTCTAGAGTCTCTTTGCTCCTTTATCTGTTTAAAACTTTCATTTAAAGGCTCACTGCTGCTTTTCTGCTGTGATAAACATTTCTGCATTTTTTTTTCTACCTAACTAGTGTGGGTATTTGTAGCATTGTCCATACTCGGGACTGTGGTTTGGGCCTAGTTGTTTGTGGAGGCTGTGTCTGAGCACATGTTCAAGGCCATCTTAGTTTAGTCAAAGCCATTCTGCATTTCAGTGAGAGGAGAGTGTTTATGGTCATTGGCTGATTGGGGTTACCTGGACTACGGCTTGGAGTAAGCATCTCATTGGTTCTTTCGAGCTTTTTTTAAAGTTGTTTCAGGTTTCAGCTTTCTGTTACCTAAGAAGTTAACTTGTGAGTGTTTCTGCCATTTCACACTGAGCTAATCGGAGGAAGGGCACTGAGCAAACTCGGATCTGTAATATATAACATTAAGTATCCTGTTTTTTGCTTATTTTTACGAGTTATTTATAGCACTTTTATTGTCTGCTGCATACTTTTCTAGCTAGTTTCACTGTGTGTGAGGTATTAACTGGAAATTGTCTACATTTATTAAGCATCTGTTTGGGTTTTTTTGTTCTGATTTCCTGCCAAGGAGTGTATCATATTGTATCCCACCTTTCCTCCCTATTGGTATCATGTTCTTATACTTGGTGGCTTTGCAGTTGCCCGCCCCTACTGTAAATTTGATCTGGGACACTCCTCCCAGTCTAGTATCATTACCTCATTCTACCTAATCCATGGAGAACATTTGTGAAGGCCAACCCACTTAGTTTCTGCTCCTCTTTTCCCCTTTCCACTTTACAAAAAAAAAAATTCTAAGCTTGTTTCCTGTCTTTCCTGTAAGTAGTCTAGTCCAGATACAGATTTGCTGCATCCAGGACTACAGTTTCTAAGCTTCTGAGCCCCCAAGCCTTTCTGTGTTGGAGGGAAGCCTTCTAGCTTAATTTTGTTTCTTAGAACTAGCCAGTTATTTAGTTTCAGCACTCAAATCTGTTTCTTTGAGCTCAGCACTTGTTCATAACTCATTGTAAGCACTAAATAAGCTATAAATTACTACACCACTCAACTTTCCTCACTTGTCTAAAGGAAAACAGTTTTTAGTACTTAATAAATAAGCACCTATCCAGACATGTCTAAGGGTCAGCTCCTGGTGTTTTCTCCTGTCTACCTGATGAATCTGGGCATCTTGGGGCAATGCAGCAACTGCCTCATGTACACAGACAACCCTCTCCTCCTACCACCCAACACTACAACCTGTGAGAGATGCACTTATATAGCCAAACTGGAAGCAAAGCTCTCTTCACCCAAGACTGGACTAGACAGTCAAGAGGAGAAGGTAAACACTTGCACCACACCACACTCATCACATAGTCCCTCAAAACCTACACCACCAAAACACACACATAGAAACACAAATCACACACCTGCATTCGCGGAGGGTCTCAATAAAAATCTGCCAAAGCAACAGGGACCTCCAAAGCAGAAACACAAGCAACCTCCACCCCCCAACACAACCCAAATGACACATAGCCCACAAACTCAGTGTGTCATTCAACCACAGCCAATAAGGCATAACAATGTACCCAACACTCTAGCCATAGGTGACTCTATAGTCAGGCACACTGATGTTCCACTAACCAGGCTAAACAAGGAGAAAGTTACTGTCAGCTGCCTGTTGGGTGCCAGGATCTGCCACATAATGCATGCACTCTGGACACTCCACAACAAGTACAAATATGACTCTGTCATTGTCCATGTTGGTGTGAATGACCTGAGATGTACCTCCCTGGACTACATGAAAAGAGACATGGAGGAGCTGTCCGATCTTGCAGCCCAGGCAGATATGACCCTAGCCCTGAGTAGCATCCTGCCATCACCCAGAATGATACCACAGTACAAGGACAAAATGATTGACTTCAACAATTGGCTAAGCTTCTGGTGTCATTCTAAGGGGATCCAGTATCTGTCTGCCTGGGATGACATGATCGACAAACCATGATGCTTTTCCAGAGATGACCTGCACCTTTCGCCCTTGGGATTCCGGATACTGGCTAAGGCTCTTGCCACCCCTATAGTGCAATTTTTAGGCAAGGTTCAAATGACAAATTCACCACCGTAACAGGTACAAGCAAGCAAAACCTGAGGGTAATGCTACTCAATCCTAGAAGTCTAAAACCTCAAAATGGACTCAGTCAAAGAACTTATAACGGAGAACATCGACATATGTGCAGTGACAGAGACCTGGTTCAAGCCTCCAGAGAGCACCCCTGCATTACCAGGCTATAATTCATACCACACCTTTTGGCCATTTAACCTGGACCGAAACACTAAAGGTGGAGACGTGTCCATGTTCATTAAGAATATCCACACCTCCAGGCTAGTTGTTTAGCATAATGCATCCGAGATTATCCAAGTGCAACTAATTCTGGGCAAGACTGCAATCCAAATTGTAGCTTGCTACAGATCCCCCACTATGCCCCAGGATTCCCATTCCTCATTTCTTGATACACTGGAAAATATTAGGGTATAACCTAACACCAAAATAATGCGTGATTTCAACTACCCCACCATTAACTGGGAAAACTACTCATGTACCAACTCTTGTGCTCAACGTTTTCTGGAATTCATAAATTCCAATGCCTTGGATCAACTTATCCACATCCCCACCAAGGTCAGCAATATCCTAGACCTGGTCATTACCAACATGGGCAACCAGTGTTCCACACCAGAGGTCAATTCCATGTTGGTCAGATCCGACCACAAGCTAATCACCCTAGACATCCACATCCCACCCCCACCCCCCATTAGGGAAACCACCGTAAAAAATTTCTCCAAAGCCAACTTCACACTTCTTAAGACAGAATTGGCAAACTTCATGATACCCATGCTGACAGACAATAGAGGTATGACTGCTGAATCCTACACAAATGCACTTTATAAGAACTTACACAAGTGCATGGATCGTGCAATCCCAAACAGAACCAAGATGCTATCCTCCAAAAAAAGGAAGCCAATCTGGTGGTCCCCTGCCATAAACAAACTCTACAACAGAAGAAAGAAACTGTTGCAAAAAAGAGTAATATCCCATGATTGGAGGAACTCCCAGGTCAGCCTCAGTAAGAAGCTGAGATCCCTCATAAAATTCTCCAAAGCTAGTTACAAAAACAAAATCACCACTGATTCTAAAGACAACCACAAAGCATTCTATAGCTATGTCAAGAATCTCAATGGCAACACTCAGATCTGCTCTGAGTTACAGCACAATGGCACTAAATATACAGAACCAAATGATATTGCCAACATCCTGGCAGATAGGTTCAGTGCTAACTTTACCCCCCCCCCCCAAAGGGCCCATCTCTATACCGGAAGAATGCAAAGTTCCTGTAATCACGGATGCACAGGTAAACACACTCTCCAAAGGCAAGAACATAGCATCCATGGGGCCTGACAACATCCCAGGCTGTGTTCTACATGAACTACAGAACGAACTGGCACCCCACCTAAGTACCGTGTTCAATCATAGCCTCACCTCAGGCTTTGTGCCCACTGAATGGCACACAACGACAATTATCCCACTCCACAAAGGGGAGTTACCATGGACCCCGGGAACTACCGCCCCATTAGCCTGATGAGCCTGGTCTACAAGACTATGAAACGTATCATCATGGAACATATAAACAATGACATTGGTAATCTCCAAACTCTGGACCCCACCTAGTTCGGGTTCATAAATGGCAGATCATGTCTCCTAAACCTGACAGACTTCTTTGAAGCTGTCACCAAAGCCATAGATGAGGGTAAGGTGGTTCACACAGCCTATCTAGATCTCGCCAAGGCTTTTGATACCATATCCCACTATGGAATTATAAATAAACTCACTAAACTAGGCATAAATCCCTATGTCACAAGATGGGTTGCCAACTGGCTCACTGACAGAACCCACACTGTGAAAGTAGCAGACTCCAAATCCAACTTCAGACCAGTGACAAGTGGAGTACCACAGGGTTTAGTCCTGGGTCCCCTTCTGTTTGGTATCTACTTCTCTGAAGTACAGGCTAACACAGAAGGTCTTTGGCTAACGAAGTTCGCAGATGACTGCAAACTAGTAGCCAAAATCAAAACTCCTAACGATGTGGACATCCTACAAAAGGGCCTCACTGAGACAGATGCCTGGTGTCAAAGCCATAGCCTTGAGCTCAATGCTAAAAAGTGCATTGTCATCCCTTTTGGTAAAAACTCTGTACCTATGAACTACCACATAGGCTGTAGGCTATTTAACACAAAGTGTGATAAGAGACCTTGGGACACAGGTGGACAGTGATCTCTCCTTTGATAATCACATCGCCACAGTAGTCAGGAAATCCTTCTACATGGCACACCTCATCACAAAAGGTTTCCCATCCAGGAAAAAAAGAGGTTATTGTTCCCCTCTACTCATCACTCATTAGACCCATTATAGAGTACAACTCCCCTTTTGGTATGTACCTCACAAGACATCTACAACAACTGGAAAGGCCGCAAAAATACCTCACAAAGAGGATGCCCTATGCAGACCGTCTCAAAAAACTCCAGCTTTACTCCATCGCATATCGCCTATTCAGAGGCGATCTCTGCCTAACATACAAAGCTATGTCTAACCCAGAGCTGCTGGACATGCTCCACTTAAAGAACTCCCAATCCCTCCGAGCTACACACTCTAGGGACCTAAACTTTGTCACCACAATAATCAGAACATGCTGGAGGGATAGATTCCTGTCCCATACTCTGGAACAAACTACCTATCTATATCAAACAAAGCCCTCATTAGCACTCTTCAAGAAAAATCTTGATGATTGGATGGGAGATAGGAAATTCACCCTGGGGATCACTTCTGTGGCTCTGCTCGACAGGGGCACAGGAAAATAATTTTTTTGGGTGGCGAAAGCCAGGGTACGTTTTGGCTAGGCTTATATAGGCCCTAGAGCCAATAGCCTAGTACTTACCTATGAACCTGTGACCTGGAGATACTCTTTCTATGGTGCCCTGAGGTAGGAGCTGATTTAAAATTGGAGGAAAGAGATGAAGCTGACTTGGAAGGGGTTGGGGTATCCTCTGAAAATGAGGAACTGTCCACAAAGTCATAAAATAACCTTTTTGGATGATGGAGAGGACCCAAGCCTCTGAGGTGATCTTCCGCCAGGAGGGAAGGGAAAGAGTGAGGCAGAGGGACAGGGGGTGGAGGTAGGTAACAGATTTGTGTCACAGTGGTGGGGCTCTGTCAGGGTCAGGCTGCCTCTGAAAGGAAGTAAGGATTGAAGACGAGGATGGTCTAGGAGTGGAGTGTTTCCTAGATTGTCTCCATCCCTTAGCCTGTGAGGCAACAGACTGAGAAGACTGCCTCCTAACAAAACTGGTCCTTTGAGGATAGTTCTTATGGTATCTAGGAATAGGTGAGACTAGCAAATGTTTTAAATTTTGCAGCTCCTTGCCCTTTTCTTCTACAGATTTTAGGAGCTCTGCAGAAGCTGTACTTATCTGTATCAGACAGCTAAACAAACGAGCAAACAGATTCCCAGAGCTGGCGATCAGAGGTCCATAGATCACAGCGGCAGAAAGGTTCTGAAGTGGGTATGTGCAGATATCACTTTTATAGCCAACATTGGTTTATGGCTCTGACATGCAACATCGCACGTACCCTTGATCCTAAGACTTTGTTATACTGGACGGATGTCCAGTGCTGCAGGCAGTGACCTCCCTGCAGTTATGAATACTGCAACATGAGAATAGAAGGACATCTGCTCTTCTGTAAATGACTCAAGGCAACTACACAACAGGCAGGAAAGGACAAGAAAAGGGCAAGGCATTTAGCATTTCACTCAATGTGACATGTGTCTGTTGTGCAGTTCAGAACTTTTCTGCCGCTGAGATCTATGGACCTCTGATCGTCAGCTCTGGGAATCAGTTTGCTCGTTTGTTTAGCTGTCTGATACAGATAAGTACTTTTTTTTTTGTTATCAGAGTATTGTATTTTCTAAAAGAAAACCTGCAGAAACATGTTATGCTTTCTAAGAAGAGTCTTAGCATTAAATGACAAGATAACTGTATCCCTTTCATAGGGTTAATAGGGTTCATAGGCTAGTACTGTGTTGGGAGGGTGGCCTAATGGTTAAGGTGTCTGCCTTACAAACACAAGGTGCAGGGTTTGAGCCTCACAAGGGATAATTGGCCAGGCTTACAATGGCTTGCAAGGGCAGTTAGTATAGTACTAACCTATGAATCCTATGAAAGGGATACAGTTACAATACTCTGATAAGCTAGAAAACAATAAAATGAATTATGTACCTGACTGAAAGCTCTGCTGAAGAAGAATGTGTGTGTGAATATGTATTTGTAAGGGATGAATAAACTGCCGAGAAATATTTGCTTGTATATTACAAATATTTATGAAAGTGTGAACAAAAACTCTTTGCACCTCCTCCATCATTGTAGCCTATCTAAATCAGCTGAAAAGATGTAATCCAGCTTTTACAGCTTCTGAATATCACAGCGATGTATTCCACAAGTACCAGCATTTTCTAGACTAGAACTACATTTACACTTGGTGACAGATCAAATGTTGTAGTAATATGAAGAAATGAGAAAGCTCTTTCATTGGCAGTTAGCCAAGGAAAATTGTTGTAGTGCATTTTATTCAAAACCTCTTGGATAATCTGTGGTTGTAGCTGCTCATTTCTTTTATAAGATTAGATATAATTATGTAAAATTGCTTTAGTCATGTCATCAAATTTAACACATAAAATATTACTGAAAAAATCAGTAGAACAACATTATGTGGTGTTTTAGTTTACTTAAATAATCCTGCACTATTCTGGCTCATGCATTTTCCAGAGCATTTCCAAATACAGCATATTTATATTTATATATTTTGTTTTTGTTGGTAGAGTGTTACTTCATGTGTTTTAAAGGACAGCACAGCAGTACAGATCCTAGTGTTACTGTCTCTCAGCTCCCTGATCTGGGGTTCAGTCTTGGCTTCTCGGTGGGTTCTCATTTTCTCTGTACTTGCATACATATCAGTATTCCCCATAAAGAAAAAAAATACTACCTCAGTTAAAAACTTAAAGTGAATAAGACACTGAAAACTTCTATACCCGCTGTATAACGTGGAAAGTGCAGTCTTACTATCCTTAGTCCTAAATTATGGACAAGACGACTATGTCATATGGTTTCTTTTCATTTATATAAATGTATGCTTGCCTATGTCGTAGGTGATAATTTAATAAAGAAGCTTCTAAGATGCTTCTTGTTAAAAAAAAAAAAAAAAAAGAATAACAAAGTAGATGAAAAAGAAAGGTGAACTGCAAACATCTGGCACATGGTGGTACCATCATGGTAATCACCTGCACTGCTTGGAATCTGTTTTTTTTTCATTCCAAGCCTATTTATTTATAATTGTGGCCATATAAACCCACTAGACACCATGGTCTCTTTTCCACGAGTAACACAGGGACAGTACCTCAATAAGAGATATGCTCAGAGACATTTATTTATTTATTTATTTATTTAACATTTGTTTACAGGCAAAGTCCGACTTGGAACAAGCCAATTTTCAGCAGAGACCCAGGGAGAAACACTCCAGATGCATGTCTTGGTAATGTGGGAGGAAACCAGAGTACCCAGAGGAAACTACACAAACGCAGGGAGGACATGCAGACTCTGCACAGAAGGCACCCTAGTCGTGAATCGAACATTTGCAAATGAAAACACAAGAGTTTACAGGCTAAAGGTCATTAGGACTTCATAACCCTCCGCTCTAAACTACAAGATATTCTAGTGAAGACAGCACTGCATATAAAAAGTTTCAGGCACGCTCAGTTGTATATATGTATATGGCCTGGGTGTACTACTTACAAAAAAGATTTCTGTTAGGAGGCATTACATAGCAATTCCATGTGAACAAATCCATCCATCCATCCTCAACCCCTTTTCCCATTTTGCACATGGGGTCGGGGTTTACTTCTGCAGTGACAATCATCTCGAGTCAAGGTTTACAATGCCGGTTGGCTAGCCCTGGCATGGTAATTCATTCACAGCATGCAATTGCACACACACTCTCACCTACGGCCAATTTAGAGTGTCCAATTACTGCATGTCTTTGGAATGTGGGAGGAAACCAGAGCACCCAGAGGAAACCCACATGACCACAGGGAGGACATGCAGACTCCGCACAGAAGGCACCTCAGCCGAGAATCAAACCGGAGAATGTTCAGGCAATTACACAACAGGGAGGACAGGATAAGAGAAAGACAAAGCATTTAGCAGTTCACTCAAGTGACATAATAAGAATAGAAGCAGTACTGTTCCTGTGTCAGTCATTGATAAGACTCTACTGAGAATGCATAACATAGTCCTGCAAACTTTTTTTTGTAAAATACTCCGATACAGGGGCGGAGACTGCAGCCCTCCCACCTATAAAATGGGTCCCCCACCTGTGCATAAAATAAAGTCCCCAGTTCCCCCACTGTCCACCATAAAACATATAAAAAAATATCTCGGACTCTGTGCGCTTAGTTCCTAGCTGCTGTGTTAGGCAGACCAGAACTCCAAGCACGCATGCTCAGGCATTCCTGAGCTCCAGACTGTTAGGCAGTCCAGATAGGGAACGCAGGCTGGACCAATTGCAGGAGTCTCCATCCTCCTCACATCTCACAGGAGACCAAGACCACAACATGCACTGGTTAGTGTTCATGGTGGTGGGTAGAGAATAAGGCTTGAACATTGTACCTTCGGCCCAAGGTGACAAGAGCCTGAATTTCCTACCCACCACAATTTCTAAAACATTTGCAGATTTTTGCCTCATATTTGTTCTGTTCCTCATAAAAATCTGTGGTTTCTGTATTTTTGTTACTTCAAACAGACAGTAGTGCAGTGGTGCAGTGGTAGCAGTGTTGCCTGACAGCTATGGGTTGTCTGGTTTGATTCTTGGCTGGGGTGGAGTCTGCATGTCCTCCCTGTGTTTGTTTGGGTTTGCTCTGGTGTCCTCAGTGGATATCTGTCCCTATTTTTTGGACTGTATTCCCCCATTATTGGCTTTGTCCAGGTTTTTTGTGCCAAGGTTGAGAGCTATGGTGATAACTGAACTCACTGAATATGCTTGGGGGCTGTATTCCCCCATTATTGGCTTTATTCAGGTGTTTTGTGCTAAGATGTTGACAGCTATGGTGAGAACAGTACTGAATTCACTAAATGGTAGCCATTTAAGTTTCAATCTTCCTTTCTTTCATAAAAATAGATGATTTGGCATAGTGGTATGTTGCTCTGGCTGTTTTGCACAGGGACCTGGGGTCAATTCTTTGCAGTGAAATGTATGGTGGTAACACAGCATTTTATTCTAGCAACTTTCCAACATTATACAAGCAATGTTTAAAATGTGTCCCTGGTTTTTGGGCTTTTGCCCCCCCCCCCCCCCCCAAAATAAATTTTGGCTTTGTCCAGATTTCTTGTGCTGCAAAGTTCAGAGATACAGCTGAGTGTTGAGTAGATTTTACAAGGAGCTGAGAGCTGCAGAGGAACAAAAGTTTAGTGCTGCTTATGCCAAGTCTGCTTATACTGTAAATAGCACAACAGGTAGTGTACTTGCTTTTGATGCAGAAGGCTGTGGGTTCTACTCCCACAGTAGGTAGATTCATTGCTGATACTGTACTCTGTTGTAAAGGGATGGATGCTGAAGTCCTCTTTGGCGAAGATACCTAGTAACTATGAACCTGTTATCAGTTTGCCATCCATTCCCTATTGCAATATTACTAGCATTATAATTTTTTTAATGCAACATAAGCAATTTATTCCTCAAGGGCAACAGGCACTTTATTTGTAGATGAAACAATGACATATAAAGTCATTTGCTAGCAGTAACCTCTTCATTAGTTAACATATTTCTTTAATGTGGAATTATTTAGGTGGCTTTTACTTCTTCAGAGATCGTGCATATTTACTGATACTGGTGGACTGTTGAAGTTTGAGTAGACTTTTATGATGGAAATGTTCTGAATTGGGCAGTTCAACTGTACTGTATTGTACACAGAGTATAATTTAATACAGTCAGGAAGGTGTATCAAAGAGCATGTGTATGTTTCGTGTTCAAGGGGCCTATGATTTGAAAACAGCCCAAAATTAATCTTTATCTGCCACTGGCAAAATGTATTTTCTTTGAATGTGGGTTTCAATGCTGTTTCAATGAATGTGAGTTTCAAGGGCAGAGAAGTTTTAATGCTAAGTTTATTTTCATTGTGAGACTGCATTGCTTTGTTTAGCAGATATCTATTAGGTTTATGCTGTAAAATATAAAATAAAACTTTCAAATGAAATCCATATCATCGCAGAAGTAAAGCAGTATGCACATTACAGTGTTTATGGCAAATGGGGTGAAATAACCAAGGAATGGGACATTGGAATGGCTGCAGGAGGGACGCTCCATTCGACCATGATTTTGTGGGGGGGAGGGGGCAGCAAACTCAGACAGCCCCGGCTGAACTATACCTCTCAACTGTCCAGAATTTTGCAGAATGAATAGATTTTTGCTTCTTATTTTTGGTTTGTTCCTCATAAAATTTGTGGTTTTCTGCCGAATCATTTAGGAATGAAGTCACTAAATAATGACAGACATTGAGTTTCAGACGTCATAACCTTCAGAAAAATGCATGCTAAAGCAAGACCTGTTATTCTATCAACTAAGTTTATACAAGAGCAATTTTTAGTACTGTTTGCATGTTCCCCCAATATATTTGGCCTTGTCCAGATTTCCTGCATTAAGAGGTTGAGAGGTACATGCAAATAAATCGCTTTATAGAATTAAGAATATCCAAACCTCTCAACTGTCCCCAATTTTGGCTCAAAATGTTGCTCTCCCCCTAATAATCCCGCTGAAAAATGGCAATATTGGAAGAAAACGTGGAGGGTTTACAATTATAAATAACTGTAATGATCAGAGTTATAGATTACTTTTATTTCAGAAATGCATGTAGATGATCTTATTTTGTCAGCTGCTCAAGTTAACAGTACTAATTTTAAAAAGGTGTCCCTTCTTTGACAGGTTCCCAGCTGTATTGTGTGGCAATTTTATATTTTTGCATAACATTTTTGGTCTGTTTTTCATAAAATTGTGGTTTTCTGGCAAATTAGTGGCAAATCATTAAAGACTGAAGTTAGAAAATAATGGCAGACATTTGGGTTTCAGATTTCATACCCTTCAAAAATTCATACTAATGCAAGACCTACTACTATTCTATTATCTTTCTAAGTTTATAAGAGCAATATTTAAACATTGTCTTTATTTTGGGCCTGTGTCCCACTTCTATGTATGGCTTTGTCCAGATTTCTTGCTCTGAGGTTGAGAGGTATGAGTGTCAGAGCCATCACCGTCAACCAGAGACATTTCAAACTGTGACCTACTTGTTGCACCCCACTCCCCATTGTAGTGGCTCTGGATGTGTCCAAGCAAGGCAAGGAGCAGTTATGCAGTGTAAGTGTGCAGAGTATTCCCCCATCCAAGGTAGACCACAAGTACAACCATGGCTTTTCATCTGTCCTTGATTTTGCAGAATGTTCTGGTTTTCTGTCATATTTTTATACTGTTGATTTATGCTTCTTATTATTCAGAAAATGCATGCTATTGCAGTGCCCTGTTGCTCTGTATTAAAGTAGCAATGCTTTATTGACCATCAGATAAGCTTGTCTGAGATTGTAAGATGCAAGTAAGCTTTAATAAGCATACTGTTAAAGAATTACCAACACTGAAAGCCTTTTCATTGTTGCCATGCAGAGAATATTTACATAACTAGATAACGTATAAGCCTTAGGTATTGAAATGCATATGACAGTATTTGAAATAAAGGACAGGATTACAGTATTTTCAGAAGCTCATTACATTTGTTGGAGACTTGCAGTTATCTTTGCAGGCTTTACTCGTAAACTAAGCAGAATGTCAATCTATCATGTATGGTTCATAACCTGTGCAGTAATCCTTTAAGCAATTCATCTTGAGCTTGTTTCTTGTTTGCTGTTCATTTTTTACTTTGATCATGTGTTCCCCATGAAACAAGTAGATAGTTGTTGTCAAGCAGCAGGTCTTTTTTGAATAAGAAACATTTTTACAAGTGGGGGTATCACAGAGATTGCTACTTTCAGCATGTTACTTGTTAATTTAATAAAGCTGAATAAAAATTATAATTAGAACTGCAGTGCAAGGAGAAGTGGTTTGAGTTGAGTGCTGCTTGTTTTATTTTATACTTGATTTTATCTGGCATTCCAGTAATGTATTTAAAAAGCGATTTATTTTTTCATGCCTCACAACCTTTGTGTTTCCATCTAGATATTAAGTAAGTTGTCATGTAGCCAATGCATTGAAATATTTTTTCTTCTACACTTCATTGTCTTGATTGGACTCTTGTAATGACAGTTTGGCACCCAGGGCAGTGTATTTAATTGAAGTTCCAGTTGTTGTGGTTTTGAGCATAGCTCCACCCCTTTCTAGTTGGTCACACCCCTTCCCATTGGCCCCACCCATTCAGCTGTCTCCTGCAGCCCCCCTTTAATTTGAAGTCACCAGCCACCACTGCTCTGATATGCTAGCAAATAATAAAATGAATTAAGTGTGTGCTGGTTAAGAAACTGTATTAAAAATGACTGAAAGCTGTGTATGTTTGTGTGTGTGTTAAGAATAAACTTACGTCCACACTCTACATATTTATTTGCAATATTACCAGATCCCAAACAGCTCTATAGCATTCTTCACATAAAGACTAAATCCATTTATATTACCAAAACCACTTACAAGTAACACTTTAAGTTGTCTGGAACTCCTTAAATATACCCTCTCAAATAAAATCTTGATCCACAATGCTTTATCTCATCAACCCTCCTTAAGAAATGTACACAACATATAGCAATAATAACTTCAGTAAATGCTAGAAAAAATACACACAAAATATAGCAATAATAACTTTAGTAAATGATAGAAATCAAAAAATCCATTTTCGTAGTCAGAGGTAGTCTTATGCTAAGAATATTTCCCTATGACAACAGATAAGCAAAATATAATTTAATAAATTAATAAAGTACAGTTTTGTACCTACCATAAATGTAGATGTTCGAGTGTCTTCACTGCTGCAGTCATTACACTTGGGTTATCCTGCCGTCAGGCGGTCCCGCAGTCAGCCAGAGTTCCAAAGTCATGGTCCGGCGTTGGTTGCTGTCACTTCTTCCCTGACGTCCATGCGCCAGGGGTATATAAGATGCAGCCGACGCCATTTTCTTCAGTTTTTCTTGCCCCAGATGTCGGGTGCCCCCAAAAGGATAGGCAATACATATTGCTTACAAAACATACATAAGGTAAAAGCATAACCTTTAGTAGCCAGCAAATACACCACATAGAAAGTATAGTGTAGATAGTTATAGATAAGACCCAGCTAAGAAAGAGGGGAAGGCGGGTGGGTAACCAGGACTGCAGTAGTGAAGACACTCAAACATCTACATTTATGGTAGGTACAAAACTGTACTATGTTCATCGTGTTTCACTGCTGCAGTCATTACACTTGGGAAGAATCCCAAAGCTGAGTCAGGGTGGCTGGTTCTAGAGAGGATTTGGTGTGGCTATGAGGCCCTGCAGCACTGCAGTGGCAAAGCCTGCTCTGGATCTGGAGTAAAGAGGCAAGTGGTAATGCTTGGTAAAGGTGTGCACTGAACTCCAAGTTGCAGCTTCCAAAATGTCCTTGATAGGTACTCCTCTAAGATAGGCAGTAGAAGTTGCAGTTGCCCTGGTAGAATGTGGTCTAATGTTAGATGGTACAGGCTTCCCATGCTGTGTGTAGCAGAACCGGATACAGTGTCCTATCCACTTTGAAATGGTCTGCTTTGAAATAGCCTTTCCCTGTGATCTTACAGCATAGGATACAAACAATTGCTCAGTTTTCCTGAAAGCTTTTGTTTTGTCCAAGTAGAAGTGTAATTGTCTGTGTATGTCCAAGGAATGTAGAATTCTCTTCCCTTTACTCTGGGGGTTTGGATAAAATGTTGGCAAGTGAATAGTTTGGTTAAGAGCCACACTGGATACCACCTTAGGCATAAATGAAAGGTTTGTTCTTAAGGAAACCTTGTCTTTGTGAAAAATGATGAAGGGCTCCACTGCCATTAGTGCCTGTCGTTCTGAGACTCTTTGTGCTGAGGTTATTGCCAGTAGCAGGGCAGTTTTCCATAATATATATTTTATTTGTGCTGTATTGGCTGGCTCAAAAGGAGGTAAAGTGAGTTTTTCCAAGACAAAGTTGAGGTCCCAAGTAGGTGCTGGTGCTCTCCGGGGTGGTCTTATGTTTTTAGCCCCTCTGAGGTACTGCTTTAGCAATGGATGAGAGAAAATAGGAGGATCTGTGTTGTAATGAGCCAAGATGGCAGAAGAGTGGATCTTAATGGATGAGAAGGATAGCCCTTTGTCCAGCATCTCAGTTAAATATTTTAGTATCTGAGGTATGTTAGGGACAAGAGGGTCAAGGCTTTGAGCCTGGTTCCAGGCACAGAATCTCTTCCACTTTTCTGAATAAGATTTCCTGGTGCTAGGCCTCCTGGCCTCCAAAATGACATCCATAACAGCTGTAAAGAGAGGTGTTGTCTGTTTGGCTAATGATTCTGCCATGCAGCCAGGGATAAGGTTTTGAGCTGACTGTGCAGGATCTGATTGTTTTGTTGAGTCAGAAGGTGTGGAATTTGAGGCAAAATCCAAGGTGGGCCTTGAGCTAAGTTCTTTAAGATTGGGTACCAATGTTGGCGTGGCCAGTCTGGAGCAATCAGAATCATCTGTGGTTTTTCTTCTCTGGCTTTTAGGAGAACCTTCGAAAGGAGAGGCAGAGGAGGGAAGGCATAAACGTGTAGGCCTTTCCAGCTGAACGAAAGAACATCCACTTTCCATGCTTGTGTGTGATAAGTCCTTGTGCAGAATTTTTGTAGTTGGCAGTTCAGTGGGGAGGCAAAGAGATTTATGTCCAGGCACCCCCATTTTTGCATTATTATGCTGAAAACTTGTGGATTTAATTTCCACTCATGAGGATCCATGATGTTTCTGCTTAGGTCATCTGCCAGAGTATTTTTCTTTCCTGGCAGGAATTGTGCTTGCAGATGAACTTGATAAGTTAGAGCTGTGTTCCACAAGGTCATGGCTTGTCTGCATAAGGGGTATGAATGAGTGCACCCTTGCTTGTTTATGTACCACATTACTGTGGTGTTGTCTGTCTTTAATAGTAATTGTCCTGGATGCAGAAGATCCTTGAAAGTGGTTAGGGCATTTTGTACAGCCAACATCTCTTTTTGATTGATGTGTAGATGCATTTGGTCTGTGGACCATTTGCCCTAAATACATTTTCCTACCATGTGTGCTCCCCAGGCGTAATCCGAAGCATCTGTTGTCAAAGTCTGCCTGGCTGTGGGTAGAGTGAAAGGCTGACCCTTGTTGAGGTGACATGCCTGTGCCCACCATCGAAACCCCTGTTGCAGGCAGGGAATAAGTGATATTACTGTTTCCAAACTGTGACAGTGTTGAGTCCAAACACTTTTTAGGTACCATTATAATTTCCTCATATGCAGTCTGGCATATGGAATTAGAAGTTTTCAGGATGCCATGAATCCCAAGGCCTGCAGAATTTTTCTTGCAGGGAGTTGGGACTTTGTTGCCATCAATTGAAAATACTGAGTCAGTTTGTCCTTGTTTGTCTGGCGTGAAATAAGCCATTTGGGCCATTGTATTTAAGCTGGCACCCAGGAATATTATCTCTTGTGAGGGCACTAGTTTTGATTTCTTTTCATTTACTGTGTACCCTAGGCAACTTAATCACTTTTTTACAAATGCCAGATGCTTTAGAAGAATGTCCTTGCTCTCTGCTTGAATCAGGCAGTTGTCCAGGTATGGATATATTTGAATTCCTTTTTGTCTGCAAAATGCAATTACTGGTGCCAGACACTTTGTGAAGACCCTGGACGCAGTAGATAAGCCAAAGGGCAGTGCAGAGAATTGGTAGTGCATTGAACCAGCTATGAATCTGAGGTATCTTCTGCAATTTTGTCTGATAGGGACATGCAGGTATGCCTCGTTGAGGTCCAAAGTAACAAGCCAAGCTTTCTTGCCCAACATGGGAAGGAGCTGCTGTACTGTCAACATTTTGAATTTCGGAACATCCAGGTAAGTATTTAGAGTGGAAAGGTCTAGAATGGGTCTCCAGGCTTTGTCCTTTCTGGGGACCAGGAAGAGTCTTGAGTAAAAACCTTGTCCTTGTTCCTGCTGTGGTACTTTTTGAATAGCTCTCATGTCCATGAGGGCTGTCATTTGTTTTTGTGCCTCTGCCCATTGATTTTGTGGCAGGTCTGGCATTCCTTTTAGCCTTGGTAAAGTGTGAAAATGGAACCTGTAACCTTGAGACACAATATTCAGCACCCATTTGTCCTGGGTGATTGTTAGCCAGTTTTGTGAAAAAAGTGCTAGTTTCCCCCCTAAGGGAGCTGCCAATAGAGTAGAGTTTGGCATTGGAAGGGGAAAGTCATTGAGATTGTTTCATGTAAGGTTATAACTTGTCCTCACCTCCCTTGGGTGTTGAAGCGTCCCACTGTCATGGTCTGTAAGATCCTTGGGGCTGAGATCTGCCTCTTGGGCATCTGTATCTGCCTCTTTGTGGCCTGTCTGACACTGGAAAGGACCAATTTTTAGTAGGCCAATTTCTGCTAAATCTTGGTGGCTGTACCTGTAAGAAATCCTTTACTGTTTGCATAGATTTTGCCTTATCCTTCATTTTCTTTAAAACCTCCTCAGCTTTAACACCAAATAAAATATCTTGCTGTAAAGGAGCATCTAATAATTTCGCCTTGACATGATCTGATAAGGTTTGTTCCTTTAATCAAGCATGCCTTTGAAATCACAGATCCTGTAACTGCTGTAGTACAAGAAGCTTCTAATGAATCAAAACCACATTGCAAAGTATGTTTTCCCACTTGTTCAGCTGCATGCAATAAAATCCTGCATTTCCTTAAAATCAGGTTGTTCTGCACTTGTACTCAATTTTCTGTTTTAACTGAGACAGTAAATATTGTTGATATTTAAGCATGTGAAACTGACAGTTTAAAGCCCTCACTGCTAAAGTTGCAGAGGTGTAAACTTTCTTTCCCCATCTGTCTAATGCTCTGGAATCCCTGTCCGAGGGAACTGGATTTTTAGCTGTGGAGGCCTTTACCCCTTTAGGACCCTGGGAAATGGTTTCTGGGTCAGCAGCAGTCTTTTCTTGGACTCTGAGTAATACTGGCCCTCCCAGTGGAAATACTCCCTCATGGTGTGCAAAGTTTCCCCAAAAGAGTAATCCTCAGGAGGAGAGGCTGAAGGAATAGATTCTTCAGCATCAGAATCCTCATGGGGGGTAAGGAATATCCCTGGTCGGAAGAGGAGTCAGAATATACAGAAATCTGGTCAGAGGAATCATAGTCTGTATCCTGACTAGGCCTTTTATCAGGAGGGGGATGGGTACCCCTGATCAGAGTAATTAGGTCTTCGGCCATTTTGAGCATCTGCTTTTTAGGCATGGAGGCCTGTCCAGGTGAATGCTGTACTTGCTTCTTTGTCTTTAAAGTTGCTTTAGACTTGGCTGTAGATGCAATGGTAAGTTGTGTAGGTCTGAAAACACCCTCAGAAGCCGAAGCCTGCTCAGCGGCTCCAGACCCATCTGAGGGGTTAGTCTCCATAGGCCCAACACTTTGAGTATCCAGAGGCCTAGGCAACTCCACGTGGGAGTCAGTCGCGGCTCTGAGGTAGCGGGTGTCAGGGGCTGCGAAAGTGCCTCACTGAGAACCAGTGAACCAGCGACTGGCCTAGAAGAGGCTTCGTCGTCCGTTTTGGGCCTCAGATGCCTGTCATTATCCTTATCTTTATGTTTTTTGTGAATTCCGGTCGTCGGTTGTTCTGATGGCATGGTATAATTAAACCTTCGGCCAAAATAATGGCGTGCAAAATCAAACCAACATTTAATAGTGCGTTTGTTAAATCTAGCACAAAACCGACAACTAGTGATGTCGTGATCTGGGCCTAGGCATGGAATACAGTAAGAATGAAAATCCTTATGAGGTATTTGCTTCCCACAAGAAATACAATTATTAACTTTTACTGACATCGGTCTGAGGCAAGAAAAAGTTTCTCCAACGGGGTACTTAGCTTTATTGAAGACTTCGGATCTGAAATCGAATTTGAAATCTCAGGAGTCGACCGACCAGCACTTGCGAACTGCTTTTGCTTTGGGCACCGCGCGGCAAGAAAGACTGAAGAAAATGGCGTTGGCTGTATCTTATATACCCCTGGCGCACTGATGTCAGGGAAGAAGCAACAGCAACCAATGCCGCACCAAAACTTTGGAACTCTGGCCAACTGCGGGACCACCTGACGGCAGGATAACCCAAGTGTAATGACTGCAGCAGTGAAACACGATGAACATATAACCATTCCAAATCACCTCGGCTGTTCAAACAGCCCAATCTCATGCTCTCATCCTAGCATCAGGTCTTAATTTTGTATCCACATCTTTAGAATCAAACTAATTCTATACTGATGCTGCCATTACTTCCTCAAATACCTTTCCTTTTCATGTCATTTATAAATCTTAAACATCCAATAAACATTAATATCATAATCTCCTGCAGACATTCACTCACATAACCACCTAATAGGTGTGCACCATGCAGCTTCTCCTAAACATTCACTTAGCATATACTTAACCCCAATATTACCAGCAAAAAAATCATCCTTTAATATCCCATACAGCAGCCTCCTAGAGATGAAAAAATCACAGTACAAATTCAAATACACCCAAAGGAGTACAACTGTGATATATGTTATCAACCATTTAAATGAGTTTGCAGCCTAAATGGAGAGCTAACATAGCAGAATTAATAAACTGCTGTAAATTTTAACAATAGTATACCCTAATAAAACAGCATCTTGCACTCTGACATGAACAGATACATGGCCTTATAACTTATGAGAACTTAGCACACTTTAACAGTGGTACACTCTGTGATGCCCCTGCACTGACCCAGTAATCAAGGAGCCTCAATCCTCTCCACTAGCACCAGTGAGGAATGTACATATTGGGAGGATGACATGTACACAAGCAGTAAAGTACAATTTCTCTTAAGAGCACACAGAGATCACAGTCAGTGTGGGCTGGTTTCTCCCTCTTTCTCTAGATCCCCAATAAGACTCTCCACTGTCACAACTACAGAGTTGAGATCTCAGCTGAGTGCCAAGCCAAGACCCCCCAGCACCCTCTCTGTCCAACCAGTACTTCGTGTCCCCACCCAAGTAGCTGACCCACACACACACACAGTCACACACCTTGAGATTTGATTTGTATACAACACTCCTGGGGAAGGCTAGCTATACCCCTTTCTGCCCAGACTATAAGGTAGTTATCACTGCCACCAACCACTACTTATCAGCTACTCTAAGGCCCTTACCAAGGGTGCCCAATCCAACTGTGTAATGTTACTATTATCCAAATGGTGTGACCAAGAGCAAGGCTATTGGGGCGGCCTATACAGTGTCACCAAATACATATGCAAGTACCCTAAGAACTTAAATATCTCTAAACAAACCAGCCACAATTAAAAGGTTTACATATATTTAATAATAAATAGTAAAAGAGCAAGACAATACTCAATCCATACAGTAACTACAGAATTCAGAATCACAAGAAATATTTTAAAACAACATTGTAGGACAGTCCCAAAACATCTACACTAATCTTTACTATATTCCTAACTATAACTAAAAGAAATGACTTTTCCCTAGTCACTTACTATTAGCAAGGCAAATGCAGATGTTGATGAGTGGATGTTCTGCTAGGTCCAAGATAAGATACAAAATGCAAAGTCTTTCTCTGAGAGAGTTCTTAAATTAATAATCAACATTACTGCTGGGTTAGCTCAGATGACATCATTCTTTGCCACCTGACTTCAGTTCCCAGGCTAAACAGATACTTAGAATTTAATACCTCTGTGTCAAAAATACATATCTCTCAAAAGTGTGCAGCTGCTAGGAAGTCACAGAGCAATAAAAACACTAAATTTTAGCAATTACTTTTCTCCAAGACAATAGAAAAAACTTCTAGCTCTAGACATCCTGTCTCTTTGCTGCATTAACTAACTTTTACAGCACATTGTAAAACGCTTTTAATTTCAACTTATTTTCTTGGAAGTTTTGCAAGTTAACTCTGTATGTTCTAGCTTCCACTATTAAAATATATACTTTCACAGATATATATAGTTTATATACATTTCTGTTCCTTTCCAGTAGGGTACACTGTGGTTACATTCTTGAAGCTCGGTACATAACATACAGTTCTGCGTCTATAGTTTAACATACACATAACATGCAGTTCTCTTATATTTGTAAGACAAGCAAATGAATCATATTAATATTCACAAATGACTTATGATTTTTACAAAATTCCAGATAGCTGGGCTAGCAGTGTCACACACTCTATCAAGCATTAACTGCACTTGCAAATATATCTCTTTGCAACTCCTTTTTAAGATGTGCTGCAAAATCTTCTTGTGAAAACATTCTTAGAAGATATAACGTACAACATTCACATGAGCACTTTTTACATAGATTAACAGTCTCCTATATATATATTATATATATGTTATATATATGTTTGTTTTATATAATCTGTCACAAGATATAAGATATGCAATTTTGGAACACTTGCATATGGCAAAAAATGATAGTCAACTTTCTATATTGCTCACAGCTGAATCTTACAAAAATGCTAGTAATATGCACCTCCCACTATCCTTTATCATTTAGCTGTATATAATTTGCTTCCCCCTTATAGCCATTGACATATGCAGACTCAGAGAAGGAAAATAAAAGGAACATTTGAGAAGCCATTAGTATCCAGTCATCTCAAAGTACCACCAGTTGTGGTCATTATGATTCACTTCAGATTTAAAAGTCAACAATAATTTTTATTTTTGCAGATGTCAATAACAGGATTTAATGCTCCCAAAATATTAAACACATACTCCTTAAATCTAGTCACTCAGAAATACATCCCATAAAACTCAAGGTCCTGGGATTCATTTCATGGTACCCACTGGCATACCTGACTTGCGTGTACAGCATTTAGAACAGTACCGATAAGTACCATGATTCAAAGACAAGCATTGTAGCCCTGATATTTAATGTATGAAATACCTGTCCATGGATTGTACACAGGTGACTGTCGTTTACTAATGTTTACTACATGGTCCAGTGCTGATTACCATACCAATCGCTGTGACATACTAAGATTAACTTTTAAATAATGAGTAACAGCCTGCTACAGACTTTTACAATAAGCAGGTATTTCTTATATCTAGTAAGGCATCCAAGACATTTTAAATCAATTTAACATCACCTTGTGTATATCCCCTTTTCCTCAGTGAGGTCTCCCTCTATGGCCTCAACTCCATATCACCACATTAATAGCTAAATAGCAGTTTTTTCTAATTATTCTCTTGCATGAACCATCTTCCCTCTACTGATTGTTATGTGGTATACTCCACATGGTCCACTGTTATGTTTTGTGAATATCAACTCTCAGAAGACAAATAACATCCTGCTTTACATGGATTACATATCTAGGAATCTGGTAGCTGTCCGGTGACCATCTGTAACATTCTTAACTCTGCTGTGGTTAATTTATGCTATGCCTCTGGCTGTTTCTGTAGTGATCTTAAAGTAAAACTCAAGAAGACCAATGCAATGTTCTTTTGCACAGGGAAATGCCTTATCGAATGTAAGGAAACCTAGAAAGTTAGTGCCCCAGTGCTGATCCCTTGAATACTATCCACATATCTTGGCATCTGACTAGACTTCTCTCTCTCTTTCTTCACATACATCCACACATTGAGTATTACAGTCATATCACTATTTATTGATCCAATTTTCTAACTTAACAGGGCAGGCAACTTGTAGACAACCATTTGCTTCTGCACATACCTGAGTATTCCCTTCCCCTTATAGTTATCACCTCTAGCAAAATGTTGTGAAACTATTAGCAATGCTGTACTACACCTGTCATTTCATACCCTGAGCAGGGGAAAAAAGAAGAGCCTTGCCTATCAATCAAACATGCTGGCAGACGTCCCCCTCCACTCACAAGCACACACAGCTACAAGCTCCCCTGCATGGATCAGGGTAAGGCCTTACATTACCTACTCAATATTAAGGAATTCACCAGGCCGCACAGTTCCTCTAAATCTTCTGCTACCTCTCCTACCACACCTATCTACTTCCTGATTTGCTCCAACTGGATATTTTCCCATCTTAGCCCTTCCATCTGGAACTCCATTCCAAGCACCTTTTGCCTTCTTGCCATTCTAACTTCTCTCACTGTCCAGCTAAAACCCTACTTGTTACCATAAGTCTAAATACCATTGTATTGAAACTGTAACCTAAACTGCCCTTTTTACTCTCCACTTCCACCATGTTGCAGTCTGTTTTATCTACTTTCTGCATCCTAAGTTCAGGTATATTGGATCTGGTGCTGCCTCTCCCTTTTCATATGCTACTCTGTGTTTTTCAAGTTACCTTACTGTTACATATCTTGTTTCCCTACATTTGCTATTATCCATGCTACACTTCTGCACAAAGCAGTGCAAACTTCTGTTTCTGCACTGAGCAGGGCAAACTTGCACATAGGCAGCTTTACTCACTTTTTGTTGGTTTTGGTTCTTCCTGATGTTATTTTGTATACCAAGATTTAAAATTGCAATATTTCTTGTATTAGTCTAAATGCATTCCTTCTCCTCATAAATATTCTTTACTTATAATCACTGCCTGGTGTGTATGTGCTGAAGGATAACACTGTCCAAGCCTCAAAATCTTTTATTAATGCATTCTACAGCCACCTACAAGAATGCATGGATCGTGCCATCCCAAGCAAAACCAAGACTCACTCCTCCAAGAAAAGGAAACCAGTCTGGTGGACTCCTGCCATAAACAGCTATACAATACAAGGAGGAAATTAGTACAGAAAAGAGTAAAATTTCTAGAAGGGAAGACATCCCTGATCAGTATCAGCAAGAAACTACAATCCCTCATAAAATCATCCAAGGCGAGCTTTGAAAGAAAAATTGCCAAGGACTCCAATGATAACCACAAGGCATTCTTTAGCAATGTCAAGAATCTAAGTGGCAATGCCCAGATCTGCTCGGAGTTAGTGCAGAATGGCACAAAATATACTGAACCGACTGATATCGCCAACATCTTGGCAGACAGGTTCAGCACAAACGTCACCCCCTCTCACCCCCAAAAGGGCCTGTAACCATACCAGAAGAATGTAGAGTCCCTGAAATCACAGACACTCAGGTTAAAACAGCCCTCTCCAAAGCCAAAAACACAGCATCAATGGGACCGGACGGTGTCCCAGGCTGTGTCCTACATGAGCTCAAAGATGAACTAACCCCTCACCTAAACACACTGTTCAAACTCAGCCTCTCCACAGGCTACGTACCCATAGAATGGCACACAGCAACGATTATTCCACTCCACAAAGGTGGAGCCACAACAGACCCCAGGAATTATCGCCCTATAACCCTGACTAGCTTGGTCTGCAAGGCTATGGAGCGCATCATCATGGAACTCATTAACAGAAACATTGGGAACCTCCAAACACTGGACCCTACCCAGTTCGGCTTTGTTAATGGCAGATCATGCCTCCTAAACCTGGTGGACTTCTTTGAGACAGTTACCAAGGCTATAGACGAGGGAAAGGTGGTACACACAGCCTACCTAGACCTCGCTAAGGCCTTCGACACCATTCCCCATTCTGGCATTATAGACAAGCTCACCAGCCTGAACATAAACCCCTATGTCACAAGATGGGTTGCCAACTGGCTCACAGACAAAACCCACATGGTGAGAGTTGCAGGAGCTAGGTCCGACTCTAAACTGGTTACAAGTGGCATTCCCCAGTGCTCAGTCCTAGGACTCCTTCTGTTCAGCATATACTTCTCAGAGGTACAGGCAAGCACAGAAGTACTATGGCTGACCAAGTTCGCAGACGACTGCACACTAGGGGCTACAATTGACTCTCTGGCTGACACAGACATCCTCCAAAAGGGTCTCACTGAGATGGATACCTGGTGTCAAAATCATGGCCTCAAGCTAAATGCCAAAAAGTGCATAGTCATCCCCTTTGGAAAAAAACAAAGTACCCACAAACTACCACATAGGTGGTAGTCCCCTAAATACGGAAAACTAAAATAAAGGATCTGGGGACTCAAGTAGATAGTAATCTCAACTTTGATAATCACATTGCCAAAGTGGTTAGAAAATCCTTCTAAGTGGCCCACCTAATTACAAAAGGGTTCGTATCCAGATCAAAAGAGGTCATTGTGCCCCTCTGCTCATCACTCATCAGACCCATCATAGAGTACAACGCCCCATTTGGGATGTACCTTACAAGACACCTGCAACAGCTGGAAAGACCACAGAAATACCTCACCAAGAGGATCACTGGCCTCAAACAGATGCCCTATGCAGCCCGACTGAAGAAACTCCAGCTGTACTCGGTTGCATACTGCCTACTCAAAGGTGATCTCTGCCTGACATACAAGGCCATGTCCAACCCAGAATTGATGGACATGCTCCACCTAAAGAAAACCTTACCCCCTTGAGCCACACACTCTAGGGATCTAAACTTCACCACAACAATAAATAGGACGTGCTGGAGGGATAGATTCCTGTCCCAGAGACTCCCCGTGCTTTGGAACAAGATCTCAATCTACATTAGATAGAGCTCCTCACTAACACTCTTCAAAAGAAACCTTGACGAGTGGATGGGAAACAGTAAGCTTACCCCAGGGATCACTTCAGTGGCTCTGCTGGACAGAGGCACAGGGAACTAATCTAAGGGGGTGGCGAAAGCCAACACATTCAGGCTAGGCTTATAAATGCCTTCGGGCAGATAGCTTAGTACCTACCTATGAACCTAATAGGTAATCCAGAGGGTTCAAGTGAAGTCTGGTCTCCCACCTGTTACCCAGAGGGTGACAGGACTAACAAGAAACAGAGTAGAAAGGATTAGTCCAGATACAATCACTTTAGCTAGCAGATCTAGGAGACTTTCTCTCTGATAGCCTCCCTGTGGAAATGAATAAAGACACCTTGTTGAAGTTTCCAGTAGTTTATTCAGTTAAGCAGGTAGATGGACCATTAGGAGGCTTCCTGGCATGGGGTATCATCAGGGCCCCATAAATGTGGTCTGCTTGGCCATGGAGAGTACAGTTAGGATCTGCTCCTTACTGACAGTTGTGATGGTTATGACTGATGGTATTTCCTAGGGTGTGGCTAGGTGGGGGGGGGGGGGTACTGGAGCTGAATGTATTGGCCAGAAAATTTGTTATATTTTCCAGCTCTGTGTAGGTGGCTCTGTTTACAATTAGTTCTGCACACTGGTGTATACTACAAGTTAGATAAGAAAACTAACAGAAGCAACATGTATCCCAATATACAGTTCATTTCTGTAAATATACACTCAAAGGGATGCATGTCCCTTTCATATCAAGAAGTTGGAGGAGGGGGCATCAGTCCAAACTGTATACATTTTTAAGAATATGAATTGACTAGATGACAATTGTATAGGCAATAAAACACAGTACAGTTAGTGTTTTCAGACTGCTCAGGGGTGTTGTGATTGTGAGGCTTGATGCCACAGGAGGAAGAAGATCCATTATTTCCATGCAAAAACTTTTTGATTGTATAGTTTTGTAATTTCAGAGGATTTTTTTTTTGTTAAAGGTACTCATTTTACTTGATGATTTATATTGGAATATTTTGCATATTGTACTTCTGGCAATGGCTATATGTATATGACTGCAAATCTGTGTGTGTGTGTGTGTGTGTGTGTGTGTGTGTGTGTGTGTGTGTGTGTGTGTGTGTGTGTGTGTGTGTGTGTGTGTGTGTGTGTGTGTGTGTGTGTGTGTGTGTGTCTGTTCGTGTTTCTGTAAAGCAGTGTTTGGTATTACAGTATTTTTTAAATTCGGTTTATTCACTTGTTAACCCAGTAAGCGTAGTTGTCCTCAGACCCTTTCAGACATCATACACGACGAGTATAAGGTAAAATGCAATATATTTGTACAGTTTAGAATGATCAGTCAACCAACATATGTTTTGGATATGGAAGGAAACCAGAGTGCCAGGAGAAAATCCAATCAGGCACAGGGAAAACACTCAAATTCCACACAGTCTGTTATTGGAGATCAGGACTGAACCTTGGACCCTGGCACTGTTAAGCAGACACTTTTCTAATTCATCTGGAGGGGAGCTCTGACAGTCTGTTTTGCATTTTATTAGCTGGGACATACATTTTAACAATGCAGTGCTATGTTGTAGTGATAAGTGCTATCCTGAAACACTGAAAGTGTACTCCTACCAATGGGAATGTGACATGGGAGTGGTGTCTAACTGCACCTAGGAAACTTTGCATTGCATTTTATAGCACTGGAGATGTTACACTCAGTTTAGGATTTATACAGTACTTCCCATTCAATGTTGATAAAAAGATGAAATTGTGCAACTTTCTATGGCTAAAAAGTACAGAAGCCAGACATCTAGGTTTGTATTTATTTAACTGGATAATGCTAGCTACTCTCTTATGTATTCAAAGAACCTGATTCATTTTCCAGACCTCCTTCAGTCTTAATTCATATTGCCTCTATTGGTAATCATCATCAACAAACTTTTTCCCATTATCTATGTAGGGTCAGCGTTCTGTGCCAGCTGTCGCCACCTTTTTCGATTCAGTACCACTCTCCTATTTCTTTGACAGTTATGCCTTACTTTTGCAGGTCTTCTATCATGCAACCCATCCATCTCTTCGATGGGAATCTTCATTTCCACTTGCCATCTTCCTGTCTCTCCCAAATCTTCTTCACCAAACCGTCTTCTGCTTTCTTGAACATGTGACCAAATGATAGGAAAATAGAATGCAAATTTGAAGGCACATGGAATGAAACTGAGTACAGATAAGACAACAGTCATGGCTACAAATGAGAGAAATCAGAAGAAGCTGAAAACTGAGAAAGAAGGAATGTAATGGCATAGGTTAACAGCTTCAAGTATCTGGTAGGTGTGGCTGAGGAGAAGGGCAGTCTGAATGGGTTACCAGAGCTCAAATCAGAGGTGCAGCAGCATCTAGCATAGAGTGTCAGAGGAAGTATATGACAGAAGAATGCTAGAAAAGCTGAAACATAAGGTCCAAAAAACAGTGGGACAACCAGTACTACTGAATAGTACAGTAACCTGGGCAGTAAAGGCAGAGCAGCTGAGGAAGCTAGAGGTGATGGAGATGAAGTGCCTGAGATGAGTTTTATGGTGCACACTGTGGGACAGATGAAGAAATTATGACAACAGCACAGAATCCAAAGTAGCTCTAGTTGCAGAGAAGGTCTACTGGTAATGTCATTTTAAAAAAGCTGGAAAAAGAAAGACTATTTGTGAATGATGTATGTTAATATGGGTTAAACATCAGTATTACCTTCTAATGACTATGTACTAGTAATGTGATCTTCATAAGTGTGAAGTGCTGAGAGCAACAAAGACCACCATCATGTACCCTCAACTGACTATCACTTGTAACCATCCTCACCCTAGCAGTACCATGTAGCTTTTCAATCAGAACCACAGATCACACTGAAAACAAGAGGTAAGTGATACAACAGCATTTACTGAATCACATTCAACAAAATGTTGCAGGCCTGTAAATGTCACCATTGGTGAAACGAGACAAGCAAACATCATCAGCCCACCCTGAGAAAACACCATGCAGCAATTCTTATCAAATACCATGTGATAGTGTCAGGAAATTCTAAAACCTACTCAAAAGGTCGGTTTACATTCAACTGAAATCCATGCTGAGCAGGTAACTTATCAATTTTACCATGTACAGTGGGACTAAACTAATTTTAAAGGTAAGGGTGTGCAAAATGTATAACGTACACAGTTTGGTATCCATAGCAGCTAATCTTTGTTGAAAAACTGAATCTTAACTTTTGAGGTCACATGTCTTCACCAGTGTATAGGGACTGCAAAGATTCAAATCACTAAAATACACATCATTCAACAGAGGATCCCAGCAGGTTATCAGGATTCACAAAAATGTGACACACCAGCAATGCAGTAAACTAATTTTGTCCAATTATAGTGGAATAATTCTGTCAGAAATCACCAATATCCGACTTCGGAAAGACTCACTTTACAGTGTACATCAGCCCGTGAAATGAAAAACATCCTTCTAGATAATCTAATGCAACACTTTCTACAAAATCAAGATTACAATAGCCCAAAGAAATATTTGTTCTTCAATATTTTATATGAAATCTCAACTTTGAAAAAAAAAGCTCTTTAATCAAAAAAAACTGTGAATTCAGCCATTTTGTTTACAGCCATGAATTACCACACAGTTATCAGAATGTTGGGATATGATCTAGGGTGCTATTTGCACACCATCCTCTTAAAAAATATCATGAATATTGTATTACTGCAAACCAGTTTTGAAGTATAGGGCTCCATGAAGGTGACTTCTTAATTTGAATTGTTCACATAGCATGCTGTCTAAATGGCAAGGTTATGCCATAGCAAATATATTTTTTCTTACCATTTAATAAAATTTACTTAATGCTAAATGACTGTTTAACATTTCAGTGCCTCAGCATATTATTAGCTCACCTGAATTTGAAGGCATCCAATTATAACTTCACAGGACATTAAATAGTTGTAACTTTATAAATTATTTTTATTTTAAGTAGTACACACACACACACACACACACACACACACACACACACACACACACACACACACACACAGGATTGGCATTATCATGTATTATAGCATTTCAGCAGTAGTAAAAAATTAAACTTACTGTACACATATGCCAGATGTACACTCATTTCGCCTCTGTTGTGTTTTATTTTTAATTACCATCCAGGACAGTAAGCAAAGCTACACAACAATAACCCTAATTTGTTTTAGATTGTTTGTCAGTGCTTCCTCACTTTAATTCTCATCTTGGGATTCATTTCCCCATACAAAGATATAACTACTGCCAGTCACACTAGTACAATGGTTTGAGATATTCACAGTGACACAGAATGACAAGACATTCTGAAACAGCAGACTCATTTTCGCAGGGAAACAATATGTTGTAGTGCATGACTGTCAGTGTTAACTTTACAGTAAAGAAATGGGCATTAGAGTGACTTTTTTGTATTTTGTGCAGCTGGGGGTCTTGACAAGCATGGCACTCTATTCTGTTGTCTTAACTGCTAACCTTGCTTTAATTTTAGCTTACCTATGCTACCAGAATGACATGTTTTAATACAAATGTTTCATGCTCTATATGTTTTTGAAAGTTGCTGAACATGTGCACTTTGTCTTCAGATTGCAGAATACAACTGATTTTCCTTCATTAGGTACTCCTAGAGGATTTGGTAGATGACACATTTTCTTTTTCACAGACCTGTCAACTGTCACTATTTTGGATGTCATTGTGTCCTTCGGCTTTTCCCGGTTAGGGGTCGCCACAGCAGAACTCCGGTCCGCTAATGATTGGCAGTAGATTTTTACGTGCCTAGTTGTCGGCCCTGACGCACAACCTTCAGCGAAGGTACGCCCATTCACGCATGTCTCCACACAGAAGACGCTCTAGCTGAGAATCGAATAGGACATCTTACTGCGAGGCGACAACGCTACAGCAGCACCACCACCGCAGTAGTCACTATTTTGGATGAATGTATCTATTTTCAGGCCTGATTTACCCATACAAATGAAATATCTGTTTTGGGAGGTATGTCCTTATTTTCAGGTTCAATTTACCCCCTCACATAACTTTCTGAACTCCCCTTATCATGCATACTTTGTGAAGCCCATCAGCCCGTCAGCCTAACTTGCCAAATTTGCAAGGCCATGGAAGACATTATCATGGACCTTATAAACAAGGACATTGGCAACCTCCAAACACTTGATCCCACATAGTTTGGTTTTGTCAAAGGGAGATCATGCCTGTTAAACTTGGTTGCCTTCTTCCAAACAGTCACCAAAGCCATGGATGAGGGCAAGACAGTGCACACCGCCTACCTTGACCTAGCCAAAGCCTTTGACACTATTCCCCACTCGGGCATAATAAAGAAACTCTTCCAGCTAGGCATCAACCCATATGTTACCAGATGGCTAGCTAACTGGCTCACTGATAGAACCCACTCAGTCAAAATAGGGGAAGCCACCTCTAGTAGTAGACCCATAACAAGTGGTGTACCCCAAGGATCAGTCTTGGGGCCTCTACTGTTTGGGATATACTTTTCTGAGGTACAAGCCAAAACCAGTGGATTATAGCTGACCATGTTTGCAGATGACAGCAAGCTGGGCACTGTCATAAATTCCCTTAGTGATGTGAACATCCTCCAAGATGGACTTAACCAAACTAATGACTGATGCCAGAAGCATGGCCTCAAACTGAATGCAAAGAAATGCATCATTATCCCCTTTGGGGAAAATGGTGTTCTTACTAATTATCACATTAATAACAATGTACTAAGCATGCAATCAGTCGTGAGGGACAGGGTCGCCCAGGTTGATATCAACCTGATTTTTGACCACCATGTTGCCCCATTGTACGGAAGGCTTTCTACATGGCCCACCACATAAGCAAGGGTATTTCATCCAGGAACAAGGAGGTCATAACACGCCTGTACTCCTCCCTTATCAGACCCATTATCAAATACAATGCCACCTTCGGCATGTACCTTGCCAACATGCAGCAGCTGTCGAGACCTCAGAGGAAACTCCAGGATCTCAAACACCTATCCTATACAGATAAGCTAAAAGCCCTGTCCATCTACTCAGTTTCATACAGACTGTGCAGAGGTGACCTGTGTCTGGCATACAAGGCCATCTGAGACTCAGCTTTGATGGAGTTGCTGCATATCCGTAAGTCAAACTCCACTCGTGCAACCTGCACGCATGGTCTCAACCTGGTCTGTGACATTAATAGAACTTGTTGGCAGGATAGATTTGTGTCCCATCAACTCCCCCATCTGTGGAATAAACTTCCTGTCCATGTCAAGCAGAGTACCTCAGTAACCCTCTTTAAGAGGAACCTGGACAACTGGATGAGAAACAGAAAATATACTCCCGGGATCCCTCCTGTGTCCCTGCTGGGCAGGGAAAACAGGTGCTGACTTTGTGGGAACATAGGTGAAATTCTTGGCTAGGCTTAGAAGGGCCTCTGGGCCAATAGCCTAATATCATCCTATGAACCTATGAAACCTATAAGCTGTCTAGTATACAGAAAAGCACACTGCATTACATGCATACTAGTGTGAACAATAATTTAAAGAAAGAGATTTAAAGAAAGAGGACACTGACCTTTGTGTGGTAGAATTTTGCAACATAGTTCATTAAAGTCTATATATTTTACACTGTCTCTTTGATAATGTGCTTATATTTTTCCATATTTTTTGTCTGCTTTTTCAAATACATCTTTCTGGGTAGTATCCCACATTCTGGAAGCAGGAAGAGTTATGTGGTATCTGGTATTCCCATTTTATGCTAATTAGATGTCCAGATTTTTTGTCTGGCTGTCCCTGATTTTCAAATACCTTTATCCTTACTCTCCACATCTGCAGGATGACAAGTATGCTTTTTTTCTGGAAAGTGCTGTACGTATGTTATCTTTACATAGGGTGGAAGAGCATGATGGATTTTTAAAATGTTATTAAAGTATTTGAAGGTAGAGACTGTAAGCAGAACTAAGTGTTTTTCCCCACTCCCCTCCTACCAACTGTGTCCCATTGTGAACCACATGCAACCTTTACATTTGAACTCCCAGCCACAGATGTCTCATGGTGTATGTAACTGTCAGGATAGCACTAACATATCTTTTCAGGCAGCTTTTTCGGAAGAAATTATCTTAAACTGTTCTCAAAATTCTGAAATAATAAAAAAGAACATCTTTGGATACAGCCATATGCATGAACCAAGTCCTTTTCCTTCATAATTACTATTCGGATGGTGCAGTGGACTGCATTTTCCCAAGGAACAACTGTTGTACACTTTTCGTTACATTAATGTTTTAATGTTGCCTACCTCCTCGTGTCTTCATCTAAGAATGCCATTTAAAAAATGGTGCTAATAAGACTAAGTGAATTGGTATTAGAGAAATCTGATTGAAATACAGCAGCTGGCAATAAAATGCATCTACTAAGCTACTACTAATTTAACAATCAGGGTATATAGTATATGCAAAGAGCCAAATATTTTCCAGGACTCATTTTGACCTCATAAACTCATGAGTGATGAAGGCATAAAATAAACTCTCAAGATCAGAATGTGCACACGGAATATAATATCGCGCTCTTTATAAGCTCAGTTGTGTATTTCGTGTATACAATGTCTCCTAGTTGAAGTTATTTATTCCCTTTTCTGGAAAGCATTTTGTTGATTTCTTAGCTCTGTGAAAGAACATTCAAATCTAAATGTACCTCAACCCACTAAAGAAATGATAGACAACATGCTTAGTATTTCTTGAGCTTGCTGGCATTCAGTGTTTCACATGGAGTTTTGAAATTATGAATAGGATAACATGACCTTGAACTGACTACATGCAGTATGCAGGACATCTGCTAATCAGAATGCAGACATGGTCCCATTTCCAAAACCCTTTCCCTATTAGCCTAACAAAAATGTGAAACTGAAGTTATTGAGATTTCGCTGCTCAACCTATTAGGGTGTTTCCTCTTCCCATGGTAGTGTGACTATAGGTTAAGTATATTTAATAAATGGGGTGTGGGAAAAGTCCCCCACATGAAGGGTGCATGTAGGATGCAGGAAGGATAAATGAAAGTTTAAAAACATACTTTCATTTTGCTTCTGGGAGGAGAGAGTGGGTTGCTTGAGCTCAGGCAAATTAATTTCAGTACTTTAAAGGGATTTCTCCTCAGTCTTCTATACAACTGTCTGTCTAGTTATCTACACACACACACACACACACACACACACACACACACACACACACACACACACACACACACACACACACGCACACACACACACGCACACACACACGCACACACACACACGCAAACACACATACACACACACACACACACACACACACACACACAATATATATGATATATTAAAATACACACACATACATTGTTATATGTGTTACATGTATGTGTGCATGTGTAACTTGTATATAAACGTATGTGTGTGTGTGTGTGTATATATATATATATATATATATATATATATATATATACATACATATATATATATATATATATATATATATATATATATATATATATATAAATAACTGGTGTGTGTACAGATGGAGGGTTAATGTGCAACAACTGAAATGTCTGTTACTACACTTTTAGGAAATGAGTTTCACCCTGACTGGCTTAGCCAAATATCATAAACTGAAGTTCCCTAATTCTACACCTCTAGATACTTTAAGTACCATACACACATGACCCTACATATACCACTGACTGATATATTTTTTTTGTTGGAATTACTCTCTGTTCATTTCAGTGGTATGTGCTAAATGCATTAGTTGCCCAGTGAATGATGCTTTATGCTGTCTAAGTAGGTTTTCTTGAGTGGGATGTCTCATGGGTGGTTTTCTCACTATACTTCTGAGTTAGGGTATAAGCTTTTTTTAATATATGCCATGCCATTTTGTGGAAAGTTTATAGCTTGATTTCATTTAAGGTTAGTTTATTGTGTAGAGCAGTTAAATGTTTTAACTGGCTGTCCATTGAAATTTTGACACTTGAAATGCTGAGTGCCGACAAGCCAAAAAAAAGGACTACAAATTGAGGAGAAGGGTGAATCTCGAGCATCACTCTTCTGCACAACCCCATGAACTTATATATACTAACTCCGAATTCACCATACCTCAAAGGAAAGGGAATATTCCAAAAAATGGCCATTTTCGACTTAGTATATGGAAGTCCATTTTGTGAGCCATTCATTCTCTGTGTTTTATAACTCACTCTAGTGTGTCCTGATATTTCAAATTGTTACCATTTTAATTAAGTTAATCTATTATATTTTAGTTTATTCAGTCCATTCTGCTGTCAATGCCAATTTTTGACATGCTGGTTACAGTTTGTGTATGATTTTCTTTTCTATTACTTTAATAAATTTTATTTTCATTAACTTATGTTCATTTCTATGGGGTTGATTTAAGTCAATATAATTGTTTCAAGAAAATTAATTTGGGTGTATATAGTATTATACTTATTTTTGTGTCTACAGTTTGCTTTAGTATTGCTTAGATATGATGTTACAGCAGAGGTTTTAATTGGTTTGATTGCACAAAGTGATGATAAAACAATCAGCACTTTGTACCAAATGCCATTACTTAACACATCCATTTATGTGGTATTTTGTCTTGTCATCAATTCCTCTCTCCCTTTATTGTTGTTGTTGTCTTTTCGGCTTTTCCTGGTTAGGGGTCGCCACAGCTGAACTCCGGTCTGCTAATGACTGGCAGTAGATTTTTTTATGGTGCCAAGTTGCCAGCCCGATGCCCAACCTTCAGCGAAGGCACGCCCATTCAAGCATGTCTTTCAGAGGCCAGTCAACCACGGGGAGGACATGCAGACTCCACATAGAAGGCACTCCAGCCGAGAATCGAACAGGAGAATCTCTTGCTGTGAGGCAACAATGTTACCGCTGTACCACCGCATCTCTAATACGGTATTGCATTATTCATTTCCTTCAAGACCAGTAAATTATTTCAAACATTACTACATACATTTATATCTGCCACCAATTCATTTGCACGACTGCTTTGCTTTTACATCAAAAATTACACTTGTAGAATAGTAAATGCACTTAAATGGGGTCTGCATAGAGTAATTCTACCACTAAGCAAATTTAATCTTCACAGAGTTAGTGAAAACCTCTTATCATGGGAAAATGTACTTTTGAGCTGCTTTTAGATAAGCTGTTTGCATGCATAAATCTAAATAATGTCCTTTTGTGATCAGTTAACAGCCTGTTTTGTGGGAAAATCACTCTGAATCATTTAACACAAATCAGTTACATACATAAATCACACTACACAAATGACTTTTGAGCATAAATTAATTGTACATTGCTTTTACGTAAATCATCACATACATCAGTAAATAACTTCTTGTTATGAGAGAATCACTCTGTATTTACTGTATATTAATCATATTTTGTCTACATTTGCTCTACATTAATTACTTTATACATTTGTTGATTATCCTGTTTCTAAATAAAAATCACCTATTATGACTTTAATTCCTTGTTCACCCATCAGTAACACAGCCATTCTCTTAAATGTATGACACCATGAGATTTTGCTATGCTATTTTGCTTTCTGTTCTTTTCAACAGCCTTTACAGCCAGTAGGCCTAAAAATTCATTCTGCCCAAATGCCCCAACCGTGTTGTCATTTCTTTTCCCTGCTCCTGGACATTTGCTCACTAAACTAAAGGATAATTTTAAATAAGGATAATAAGGCCTGAAGTATTATATGCATTATACAAATATTATCACAATCTTATGAGAGCTGTAAGGCACCGGGATAATGGGTCAGTGTGGTACCCTTTTCAAGTAGCCTCGTAATATCCATACACCACCATACCAAAGTGCCTTATTTTACTTATAAAAATGCAACATCTGTGTTTTTATATGCAATCAAGTTTAAGGTAAGTAGAAAATTATGTGCTACACAGTGAGTGACTAAAACAACAACATAGGGGCATCTCACCAGAGCGGATCCCCAATTTCCCTACCCTGTGCCTATCCTTGCCTTGAGCCTATCCCTGCCCTGAGCCTATCCCTGCACTGAACCTATCTGTACCCTGAGCCTATCCGTGCCCTGTTCCCGTCTCCTCATTCTTCTCAGGCATAAAATTAAATGAAGAACAAGTACAGTAAGCCGATGGGTTAAGCTTTGCTTACATTGCTGAAGTCATTTTATTCTACAGGAGTTAAAATATTTTGTTAAATTCACTTCCATGTGCCAGCCTTGACATAGATAAAGGCACATAATGGACAGAGAATTGTTACATTGTGCTGTTATCAGTGGTCTACATGGATACAGAGGGAGATTTCCTACTGACTTGTTCTTGAATATGAACCAAGGCATTTGATAAAGTGGATCAGGGAGTACGTTACTTTTTCACAAATAGTTTGCTTAATATTAGTTTGGCTAAATCCTTTTGGACAGAAATAATTATCCTTTTGTGCAGAAGTAATTTATGTCAATATTGAATGACAAATTAACTTGCTCAAACACATTGAACTAGATGTCATTTAGTTGAAAGTGATTGCTGTTAACACTTGTACAACTCAGTGACTTTAGAGTTAGAGTTTGGTTCTGGACTGTGGCAAGAAGTGAGCTTTTGGCTACATTTTCATTTATGGTTAGTACTAGGTTTACAGCAATTTAATTTCTCCAAATCTTTTGGCTTTCCAATGCCATAACAGGATTGGACCATATTCCTAAGTAAAAGTATGTTAAAATTCATGAAATTAGTATTGTTTCAGCCTTTGATGTTAGCCAAAATTTCTCTTCTCAGCACCCACAATGCAATTTGTACAGAGTTGCATGTATTGGTAGCATCCCTAAATACAACTGTAAATTCTTTTTTATGAGACCCTATGATCTAGTAGGTTTACAGTTATGGTTAGAGATATGATTAGTGAGTAAACCATTCTGTCCTACTATGGAATATAGGTTGTTTTGCTTACTATGGAAAATGCTGTAGAAATTACAGGTGTTGTTATGTTGTGTGTATTTCCACTGAATTTGTGTTTAGGCAAACTGATTTTCAGATTTTAGATATCCAACTGTTTGGACTTGACTGTTATTTCTGATTAGTTTTCATCTTAAAAAACTTTGAGGGTTTTAGTACATCTTATAGAGATCTTGTGCATTTTTCTCCACCAAATACTTACCTACAATTACAGCAGCCAGGGACCTGGATGTTAGTAGGATTATTCTGAAATGGTACTGCAGCTAATTGGGAGTATACTAAAATGGCACTGCTTTAATCTGCTTGAAACTGGGAATACTCTGAAATGATACTGCTCCTATCTGGGAATACTGTGAAATGGTACTGCTATATTATCTGACAGAGGCAGTTTGTCAAACTTCTGAGAGTAATCTAGACCCTTAAAATCAGTTTAAAACATTCCACATTCCAGTCTTTATGCACACAAACGTATTTATTTTGATAGTTATTTAGTTAGTTTACCATTGTAATACACTGATCAGAATATCATTTGCAGGCACAGCCCATGTGAAGAAATTCACAAAAAATGTAACAGAACAAATTCAGAAACATAGACTAATCAGAGAAGGTAGATACTGCCATAGACAATTGAAACAATATGTAAATATTACTAACAGAGTAGAAAATCAAATGTGAATTCATTTTAATAGTAAGTATGAGATGGAAGCAGCAGGTGAGAACAGAGAGTCAAAGTAGAAGTGATGTAGGTGAGGAAGGAGTTAGGTGATGTGGCCAGTGGAAAAGTACTTGCAACAAAAACACAAACAGGAAGAGCAGATGAGTAATTTTGTTTACTAAAAGTGCAATAGTTAAAAACATACATTGGGGTACCTCAGCCATTCACCTTCATTGGATAAAACATACTGCAGAAAAAAGTACAGTTTTGTACCTACCATAAATGTAGATGTCTGATAGATATGCAACTGCAGTCATAACATATGGGTTGTCCTGCCTCAGGCAGCCCTCGGTCGGCCGGATTCCAAAGTCTGGGTCCGCTGTCGGTGGTTGTCGCATTTCTCTCTGTCTTCAGAGTGGCTGGGGTACATAAGCATCAGCCGACGCCATCTTCTTCAGTGTTTCTTGCCCCAGATGCCAGGTGCCCTCCAAGGAAGGCTGAAATCAAATTATGTAATAATGCAATATGGAATAATCAAAAACAGCAATTTGCAAACAGATACACCATAACAGATATCCCAGCAGCTAAGAAACAGGGATAGAAGGTGTTGACCCTAGGCATAGAGGGTATGGAGGGAGGGAAACCGACTGCAGTTGCATATCTATCGGACATCTACATTTATGGTAGGTACAAAACTGTACTATGTCCTTCAAGAATGCAACTGCAGTCATAACATATGGGTAGAATACCATAGCTTAGCTGGGGAGGAGGAATGCTCTAGGAAAAGATGGTGGCAGTCAAACCCTGCAGGTCTGCTGTGGCAAAGCCTGCTCTGGATCTGGAGTATAGAGGAAGGTGATAGTGTTTGGAGAATGTATGCACAGAGCTCCATGTAGCAGCTTCTAGAATGTCCTTAGTAGGCACCCCCTTAAGAATGCTGTAGAGGTGGCTGTAGCTCTGGTGGAATGTGGTCTGACATTGGCTGGGACAGTCTTTCCATGAAAGGAATAACAGAATCTGATGCAATGTCCAATCCATTTTGAAATAGTCTGTTTTGAAATTGCTTTTCCTTGGACTGTAGCAGAGGACACAAAGAGTTGCTCAGACTTTCTACTGGTCTTGGTTCTGTCCAGGTAGTATAGAAGTTGTCTGTGAATGTCCAAGGTATGTAACAGTCTTTCCCCTTTATTTTGTGGATTGGGGAAGAAAGCAGGCAGATGAATAGCTTGATTTAAAGAAACCCTAGATACCACCTTTGGCATAAAAGTAGGGTTGGTCCTTAATGAAACCCTGTCTCTGTGGAAAATTATGAATGGTGGTATTGCCATTAGGGCCTGTAGTTCCGAAACCCTTCTTGCTGAGGTAATTGCCAACAGGAAAGCTGTCTTCCATGAGAGAAATTGCAAGTCAACTGAAGCTGCTGGCTCAAATGGAGGTAGAGTCAGTTTTTCTAGGACAAAATTGAGGTCCCAGGCTGGCACTGGAGCCTTTCTTGGTGGCTTAATGTTCTTGATTCCCCTGAGGAATTGCCTTAGCAAAGGATGTGAGAAAAGACAGGCAGATCAGTGTTATATCTAGCTGAAATAGCTGATGCATGTATCTTTATGGAAGAATATGAGAGTCCATTCTTTAGCATATCTGCCAAATATTCCAGGATGAGTGGGATGTTCAATAATGATGCATCATGTCCCTTGCTGGTGTTCCAAATGCTGAATCTCTTCCATTTTGCTAAGTAAACCTTTCTGGTGGATGGTCTTCGAGCCTCTGTTAGTATCCGCTGAACTTCCTTGGAGAGAGATAGGTTGAGATTATTCATGGGATCTCCCAGGCTGTTAGCTGCAGTGTCTGAAGGTTTGGATGCACTGTTTTGAAGTTGTGTTGAGTCAAAAGTAGAGGCCATTAGGGAAGGGCCCACTTCTTGGTGTGACATATGCTCCATAGTAGTGGATACCAGTGTTGTCTTGGCCAGTCCGGAGCTATTAGGATCCCCTTGGGTCTCTCTGCTTTGATCTTTAGTAATACTGAGGTCATCAGTGGCAGAGGTGGGAATGCATAGATTTTTAGGCAGTTCCAGTTGAATGAGAGAGCATCTATTTTCCAAGCTTGTGGATGGTATGTCCTTGAGCAGAATTTTTGTAGATGATGGTTGAGGTGAGAGGCAAATAGGTCTACTTCTGGCCTGCCCCATGTCGAAGTGAGCTGTGTGAAGATCTTGGATGTAACCTCCACTCGTGTGGATCTGTGAAATTCCTGCTTAGGCTGTCCGCCAGCACATTGTCTTTGCCTGGAACAAACTGGGATTGTAACTGAATGTTTAGGCTCAGTGATTTTTCCCAAAGATGCATTGTCAGTCTGCAAAGGGGTAAGAATGGGTGCCCCCTGCTTGTTTATATACCACATCACAGTGGTGTTGTCTGTCTGTATCAGTAAATGGCCTTGCTGAAGTTGGTGTTGAAAGGCCTCGATGGCATGCATTACTGCCAGCATTTCCTTTTGGTTTATGTGCAGATGTGTTTCCTTTGGAGACCATTGTCCTTGTATACACCTGCCTTCCATGTACCCCATCCAAGGTCTCGTCTGTGGTCATGGTCTGTGTTATCTGTGGTTTTGAATGACATACCTGTGTTTGCCTGGCTTACGAGGCCCACCATAGGGATTCCTTTTGTAGGCATGGAATGAGCGGTATGGTTGTCTCTAAGTTGTTGCTGTGCTGAGATCATAGGCTTTTTAGGTACCATTGAAGCTTTCTCATGTGTAGTCTTGCTAATGGAACCAGGAGAATGCAGGATGCCATGTAACCCAGGGCCTGTAGGAATCTCCTTGCAGTCATCTGGGTAAGTTTTGCCAAACCTTTGAAATAATGAGTTAACTTCTCTTGCTTGTCTTCTGTTAGGTAAGCCATTTGAGAGGCTGTGTCTAATTTGGCTCCTAAGAAGATTATTTGCTGGGATGGCTGAAGTCTTGACTTTTGGAAATTGACTGTGTATCCCAGAGCTTGAAGTAATCATATGACATAGTCCAAGTTTTTTGTCAACATCAATTTGTCGTCCACTTGTATGAGGCAGTCATCCAGGGCATGGGTAAATTTGGATCCCCTGGAGCCTGCAATGAGCAATTACTGAAGTCAGGCATTTTGTGAATACTCTGGGTGCAGTAGATAAGCCAAATGGCAATGCTGAGAATTGATAATGCTCTGGCCCTGCAAGAAATCTGAGGTATCTTCTACAGCTGTGTCTGATAGGGACATGCAGGTATGCCTCCTTGAGGTCCAGAGTAATCAGCCAAGACCCCTTGCCCAGCATGGGAAGGAGTTGCTGTAGAGTCAGCATTTTGAACTTTGGTACTATGAGAAAGGTGTTTAATGCGGACAAATCCAGTATTGGTCTCCATTGAGATTCTTTTCTTGGAACAAGGAACAGTCTTGAGTAAAACCCCTGGCCTTGTTCTTGTTGTTGAACTCTTTCTATTGCTTTCATCCGAGTCAGCAGAGAGATTTGCTTGATAGCCTCTGCCCTCTGGTTTTGTGGTAGGTTTGGCATGCCTTGTTTTCTTGGTAAGGTATGAAAATGGAACCTGTAACCTCGGTCTATAATGTCCAAAATCCATTTGTCCTTTGTCAGTCTGTGCCAATTGTCTGCAAACAGAGATAATTTCCAAGAGAGCTTCTATTTGTTCCCTGGTAGGCGGAAGTAGAGGAAAGTCATTGAGATTGTGGCTGTGGGGCAGGTGAAATCCCTGTGTCACTTCTTTGGTTTGCTGGCTGCCATTGTCGGTCCCTGTAAGGACCTCTGTATTGTCCTCTTCCTCGCCACGTCTGTTTTACCCCTTTGAAATTTTTCAGGATTAGGAAAGGACCAGTTTTTGAAGGCCAATTCCTACTGAATCTGGGGGTTGAACCTGGAGGAAATCTTTCACCGTCTGAACTGATTTTGCTTTTCCTCGATGGACTTTAACACATCCTTAGCATTAGCACCAAAAGCTTGTTCTTTCCAAAGGTGCATCCAGAAGTTTTGCCTTTACATGATCTGGTAGAGGTTGATCTTTCAACCATGCATGTCTGAATGACTGCCCCTGTCATAGCTGCCCTACATGAAGCTTCCAGTGCATCATATCCACACTGCAGGATGTGATTGCTTACTTGCTGAGAGTTATGTACAGCTTCCTGCAAAGACTTCCTGTCTAAATGATCAGGAGAGGCCAATGTTTTCTGTAAATCTTCTAACAGGAAATCCTGATATTGTAACATATGAAAAAGGCAATTCAAAGCTCTCATAGATAAAGTAGTGGAGGTGTAAACCTTTTACCCCAACTCTATAATGACCTAGCTTCCCTGTTGGAGGGCAAAGGATTTTTAGAGGTGGAAGCTGAAACACCTTTAGGTCCCTGGGAAATAGTTTCCAAATCAGCAGTATGGGCCCTGAATAAATGGGAATGTGTTTCTGGGACCCTGTAATACCTGTCTGGCTTGGCTGGAGCAGGAGGGAGAGAGTCAGGGGTAACACTAGAGTCAGAATATAAATCATCCAAAACATCAAGCACAGGAGGAATAGCTAAGGGCCTGTGCTGGGGCTTTTAAGGAAAGTTCGAAGACGCTTTCTGGAATCAGAATATTCCTGGCCTTGCCACTTGAAATGTTTCCTCATGGTATGCAGAACTTCCCAAAAGAAATATCCTCAGGAGGGAGGCCGAGGGGATGGAATCCTCTGCATCCGAGTCCTCATAGGTCTGGAAGAGCTCTTCCTGGCCATCAGAGTGGACAGAGTCCTCAGAATCTTCATCTGAAGGAATAGGGTCAGAGGGTTCAACCCGGGGCCTTTTATCAGAAGGAGGCTGGGATCCTCTCTCAGGATGGGCCTGTGAACCTCTAATCATAGCAATTAAGTCAGCAGCCATAGTCATAATTTGTGTCTCTGGAGTAGGCTGAGGTAAGCTTTAGCAGATTGGTCTTGATGCTTGGTCTTGCTGGCCGCCTTAGTGGCCCTAGTGTGCCTTAATAGACATGGCCATAGGAGGCCTGGCAGCTCCACGCAGGAGTTACCTTATCTACAGCAATGGTCTCGGCATTTCCTCGGTTTCGTATCCGGGAAAATCAATTACTGGCGGAGTGATATCCAGAATCGGAGTTGTCGGTAATGTCAGTGTCTTCGGGCGGTGGAAAAACCGTCTCAGGAAGGGGAACCGTGGTAGGTTTTGGCGTGGAGTCGGTGGTAGATCTGGGCCGAGGATGTCGGTCCCGTTTCGTTTCTTGGGAGTTTGCAATGTCGGTAGCTCCGGACGGCATTGTATAAATCAAAAAAAATCTTCAGCGAACTCCGCCCGGCACCTGAGAGTGCGCTTGTTGAAGCGAGCACAGGCTACACAGGCTGAGGCGTCGTGGTCTGGGCCAAGGCAAAGAGTAAAGTGGAAATCCTTATATTTGTTTTACCACAAGAAAGACAATTGTTAACTTTTTCAGTAATTTCTGACTGACATCGGCTGAAGGTCCCCAATGAAATTTAGCTTTTTGATGACTTCGAATCGAAGAATACAGGAGCTGACCGACCGGCGAACTGAACTGCTTCTGCTGCAGAAAGCGGCAAGAAAGACTGAAGAAAATGAAGCCTGATGGCTGAGTCGGAGAGAAATCGACGGAGAAACCGGACGGGACCCAGACTTTGGAATCCGGCCGACCGAGGGCTGCCTGAGGCAGGACAACCCATATGTTATGACTGCAGTTGCATTCTTGAAGGACATCAGGTCTATATAACTTCGTCGAAACGGCAGAAGTTCGAACACCATATGTCAGGCGGGTCCTCGGTCGGCCGAATTCCAAAGTCTAGGTCTGACATCGGTTGTCGTCACTTCTTCCCTGACGTCAGTGCGGCAGGGGTATAAAAGAACCAGCCGACGCCATCTTCTTCAGTTTTTCTTGCCCCAGATGTCAGGTGCCCCCAGAAGGAAGGCAAAACATAAACTTATGTAATAATGTAATATGGAATAATCAAAAAACAGTAGTTTGCAAGCAAATACACCATAAAAGAATACCCCAGTCAGGTTATATGAGAAGGTGTTTGTCATAAGGCCTGTCCCAAGAAGGGATGGAGGGAGGGAAACCTGGACTGCAGCTGTATTACCACTCGAACATCTACATTTATGGTAGGTACAAAACTGTACTATGTTCATCGTGCATACAGCTGCAGTCATAACAGATGGGTAGAATCCCAAAAGCTAAAAAGGGGTGGCAGGCACTAAGTGGAACTAGGAAGAGCAAGGATGCCCTGCAAGACTGCTGTGGCAAAGCCCGCTCTAGATTTAGAGTAAAGTGGAAGGTGATAGTGCTTGGAGAAAGTGTGCACAGAACTCCAAGTGGCTGCTTCCAAAATGTCCTTGGTAGGAACCCCCCTGAGGAAAGCTGCAGAGGTAGCTGTGGCCCTTGTGGAGTGGGATCTGATGCTTGAAGGCACAGTTTTTCCATGAAATGAGTAACAAAAGCGTATGCAGTGGGCTATCCATTTTGAGATTGTCTGTTTGGAGATAGCCTTTGCTTGAGCACCTGTAGCAGAGGACACAAAGAGTTGCTCGGATTTTCTGAATGGCTTTGTCCTGTCCAAATAATAACGAAGTTGTCTGTAAATGTCCAAAGAATGTAGTAGTCTTTCCCCTTTGTTTTGTGGGTTAGGGTAAAAGGTAGGTAAGTGGATAGTCTGATTCAAGGCTACACTGGATACTACCTTTGGCATAAAGGAAGGGTTGGTTCGTAAGGAACCTCTGTCCTGATGGAAAATGATGAAAGGTTGCACAGCCATGAGGGCCGGTTGCTCCAAAACCCTGCATGCTGAGGTGATAGCCAGAAGGAAGGCTGTTTTCCATGACAAATATTGCAGTTCTGTTGAAGCAGCTGGCTCAAATGGAGGCAGGGTCAGCTTTTCCAAAATGAAGTTGGGGTCCCAAGCAGGTACTGGTGGTTTCCTTGGGGGTTTTATATTCTTAGCCCCTCTGAGGAACTGTCTTAAGAGAGGATGAGAGAATAAAGGAGGATCTGTGTTGTATTGTGCAGAAATGGCTGAAGCATGGATCTTGATGGAGGAGAAGGAAAGTCCACTGTTTAACATCTCAGCTAGGTACTGTAATATTTGAGGTAAATTTATTACCCAAGGATTCTGGCCCTTTTTCTGATTCCAGGCACAAAACCGTTTCCATTTGGCGGAATAGGCTTTTCTAGTAGAAGGTCTTCTGGCCTCCAAGATGACATCCTGCACCTCCTTGGAGAGGAGGGTCTGTTGGGAAATCAAGGGATTCTCCATGCGGCTAGAGTGAGGGTTTTCAGCTGACTGTGAAGAGTTTTGAAGTTGCGCTGGGACAACAGAAGAGGCACTAGAGGCAGGATCCATGGTGGGGAATGTGTCAGGCTCTTCAGAAGTGGATACCAGTGTTGTCTTGGCCAGTCTGGAGCAATGAGAATCATGTTTGGCCTCTCTGCTCTGGCTTTTAATAGAACTTTGGGCAGCAGAGGAAGAGGTGGAAAGGCATAGACTGTCAATGTTGTCCAATTGAAAGAAAGTGCGTCCACTTTCCAGACCTGTGGATGATAGGTCCTTGAGCAAAATTTTTTCAGTTGGTAATTTCTGTGGGTAGCAAAGAGATCTATGTCTGGCTGTCCCCATGCCTGAGTTATCTTTGCGAAAACTTGAGGATGCAACTTCCATTCATGTGGATCTGTCATATTTCTGCTTAGGCTGTCTGCCAGTGTGTTTTCCTTCCCTGGCAGGAATTGTGCTTTTTTGTGCAATTCCAGAGCCGTGTTCCAAAGGGACATGACTAGTCTGCACAGGGGCTATGAATGAGTTCCTCCCTGTTTGTTTATGTACACATCACTGTGGTGTTGTCTGTCCTTATCAATAGCTGGCCTGGATGCAGTAGGTCTTTGAAGGCCATAATAGCATTTTGCACTGCTAGCATTTCCTTTTGATTGATGTGTAGGTGCTTCTCTTTTTGGGACCATTTTCCCTGAATGCACTGATCTGTCATGTGCACCCCCCAGGTATAGTCCGAGGCTCTGTTGTGATGATTTGATTTGCTTGAGGTATGCAGAAGGGGAGACCTATGTTTCTTTGGCATGCTTGAGCCCACCACAGAAATTCCTTTTGAAGACATGGAATGAGTGGTATAATTGTTTCCAAATTGTGGCTGTGTTCAGACCATACGTTTTTTAGGTACCATTGAAGTTTCCTCATATGCAGCTTTGCACATGGGATCAGCAGGATGCAAGATGCCATGAATCCCAGAGCCTGAAGGACTTTCCTTGCAGTCAGCCTGGTGAAGGTTGCCATTTTGCTGAAGTATTGAGATAGTTGCCCTTGCTTCTCTGGCGTGAGGTAGGCCATCTGGGTGTTTGTATTCAAGCTGGCACCCAGGAAAATTATTGTTTGAGAGGGTATTATTTTTGATTTCTTTTTGTTGACTGTGTATCCCAAAAAGTTCAACAGTTTTATTACAAACGCCAGGTGTTTCAGAAGTATGTGCTTGCTGTCCGCTTGGATCAGGCAGTCGTCCAAATATGGGTATATTTGTATCCCTTGAAGTCTGCAGAAGGCAATTACTGATGCCAGGCATTTCGTAAACACTCTGGGCGCAGTAGATAAGCCAAAGGGCAATGCAGAGAATTGATAATGGGTTGAACCTGCAAGAAATCTGAGGTATCTTCTGCAATCTTGTCTGATAGGGACATGCAGGTATGCCTCCTTGAGGTCCAATGTTACCAGCCAAGACTCCTTGCCCAGCATGGGAAGAAGCTGCTGTAATGTGAGCATCTTGAATTTTGGTACGAGTAAATATGTGTTTAGGATGGATAGGTCTAAAATAGGTCTCCAATCTTTGTCCTTCCTTGGCAGGAATAGTCTGGAATAAAAACCTTGACCTTGTTCTTTTGCAGGTACCTCTTGAATAGCTTTCATGTCCATGAGAGCTGAAATTTGTTTTTGTGCCTCTGCCCTTTGATTTTGTAGCAGGTTTGGCATGCCTCTTATTTTTGGAAGGGTGTGAAAGTGGAATCTGTAGCCTCTGTCTATAATGTCCAGGATACATTTGTCTTTTGTGACAATATGCCAATTTTTTGAAAATAATGCCAGTTTTCTGCCTAAAGGTGCTGCCATTAAAGCTTTGCTTGACATGCAAAGGGGAAAGTCATTGTGTCTGCTTTCTGAATGACTGTGATCTATCTTCTCCACCTCTTGGGGTAGGTGCTTGCCATTGTCTGGCTCTGAATGATCCTTGAGATTGCCCTCTACCCCTCGGGTGCCTGTATCTGCCTCTTTGAGGTCTGTCCGTGGCTGGAAAGGACCAATTTTTTGAAGGCCAGTTTCTGCTGAAACGTGGAGGTTGTACCTGTAGGAAATCTTTCACTGTTTGCATTGATCTTGCCTTTGCCTCCATTTTCTTTAGTACCTCCTCAGCTTTAACACCAAACAATACATCTTTTTGAAGAGGTGCATCTAGTAATTTAGCTTTGACATGATCTGGTAAGGTTTGCTCTTTGAGCCAAGCATGTCTACGTATGACAGACCCTGTAACAGCAGCTCTACATGAGGCCTCTAAAGCATCAAAACCACACTGCAAGGTATGTTTACCCACTTGATCCGCACCATGCAACAAATCCTGCAACTCCTTTAAATCTGGTTGCTCAGGTTGTGTCATTTTGCTTTTCAACTGAGATAACAAAAACTGTTGATACTTTAACATATGGAACTGACAGTTTAATGCCCTCATGGTTAAAGTGGCAGAGGTGTACACCTTTTCCCCCTCACCTTTCTAAAGCTCTGGAATCTCTCTCTGAAGGTAATGGGTTTTTAGCAGTAGAGGTCTTAATTCCCTTGGGACCCTGTGAAATAGTTTCTGGGTCAGCAGCATGGCTTTTGTATAGGAATTGGTGTGAATCAGGAACCCGGTAATACCTGTTAGGTTTAACAGGAGCTGGAGGTAATGAATCTGGGTTGAGGCTGGCTTCTGTGTACACATCATCTAATATATCTAAGACAGGAGGGATAGCCAGAGGCCTGTGCTGGGGAAGCAAGAGAAAATCCCTGAGCCTTTTCTTGGAATCTGAGTAATCTTGGCCTTCCCAGTGAAAGTGTTCCCTCAAGGTATGTAGGGTTTCCCCAAAAGAATAGTCCTCAGGGGGGGGGGAGACCGAGGGAATGGACTCCTCAGCATCAGAGTCTTCAAAAGGGGAATATGAATATTCCTGGTCCTCAGAATGTTCTGAGGTAATAGAGGCTTGATCTGAGGAAGGGTAGTCTTCCTCCAATCTGGGCCTTTTGTCCGAGGGGGGTTGAGAACCCCTGATAAGAGTAATCAAATCCTCAGCCATTTTGAGCATCTGTTTTTTAGGCACGGGGCCTTGAGAGGGGGTCTGTGGTCCTTGTTTTTCAGTTTTCATGGCTGCTTTAGATTTTGTGAAAGCCTTAATGGAAAAGGAGGAAGGCCTGAAGACACCTTGAGAAGTGGTAGGCCTGTCTAAACTCTGAGTTTTCCCGCCAAGAGTGGCGTCGGTATCTGTAGTCGGAATGGGGGCCGAGGAGCCTGCAACCTCGGGCACAGAAGACACCGGTAATGAAGCATCATCGGTACTCAGGGGCTGCGTAGGCGCCTCGCTGAGAACCGGAGCACCGGTAGTCGGCTTTAGCGTGGTGTCGGTAGAAGTCGCGGACCTCGTATGTTGGTCCTTATCTTTGCGTCTTTTACTCAAAACTGGAGTCGGAGTATCCGACGACATAATGTAATTACATTTTTTACCAAAATAGTGGTGGGTGAACTCCGCCCGACGCTTAATAGTGTGTTTGTTGAATCTAGCACAAAAACGGCAGGCCGAGACATTGTGGTCTGGGCCTAAGCAAGGAATACAGAAAGAATGGAGATCCTTATGCGGTATTTGCTTCCCACATGAAATGCAATTATTAATTTTGTCTGACATCGGTCTGAGGCAAGAAAAGTTTCCCCAACGGGGTACTTAGCTTTCAAGAAGACTTCGGCTGAAATATTTTCATAAATCTCAGGAGCTGGCCGACCGGCACTTGCGAACTGCTTCTGCTTCGGGCACCGTGCGGCAAGAAAGACTGGAGAAGATGGTGTCGGCTGGTTCTTTTATACCCCTGCTGCACTGACGTCAGGGAAGAAGTGACGACAACCGATGCCAGACCTAGACTTTGGAATTCGGCCGACCGAGGACCCGCCTGACGGCAGTATAACCCATCTGTTATGACTGCAGCTGTATGCACGATGAACATCAGTGATTTTTTTTCCCAGGGAAAAAAAATTGCTGTTTCAAGAAACACACACACAACAAAAGCACACCAAAAAACAGCAATCCACACACATACACTTAAAATCCTACATCTAACCCTACACTAAATTGTACATACACAATCTATCCACTTACCTTAACCCAAACCTTAACCCTAAGGTCCATCACTATCGCACACTCACCTGACCCACGCCCTAACCCTAACTCACCTATCCCACCCTAACCCTAAAGTCTGTCACTATCGCACACCCACCTCACCCGTGCCCTAACCCTAACTCACCTAACCCGTGCCCTAATCCTAACGCCCACACAATCGCACACTTACCTGAACCCAACCTGTAACTTTCCACAACAGTGCTGAAAATCACGAAGCCAACGGCCCACCAAATTCTTTCCCTGGGAAAGAATTCGGTGTTCCGTGGCTTCACAATAATCAATTTTCGAACTTCACAGTTCGAACATATGGTGTTCGACCTGCTGAAGTTTCGATGAACTGATAGGAACCCCAGAAAAACAGCTTTATATACAGGTGCCAGTTTATGGGAATTCTGCCTTGCACACAATTATTTTTGCTTTGAAAATGAGATTTTTCTTCAAAAAAGGGTACAGAGATGGGGCCCCTTTTGTTCCCTCATATGCCATTATTTATATGGAGGAGTTTGAGAAAAAGTTTATTTAAGGTACAGAATTCTTTTTTGAACATGTCATGGTATATAAAAAATATATCCATGACTTATTTTTGATTTGCAAGGGGCAACCTACACAACTGATTCAATTTATGGATGAATTAAACAATAATAGCCATGATATGAAGTTTGGTTTTGAATATAGCAATACATCCATTAACTTTCTTGATGTGCAATTTTACATTGATTTGAATAATAAGATTTAATTCAGACCTTATAGAAAGCAGACTACAGTTCATAACTTTTTTGTATGCTTCTAGCATGCATCCCTTCCATTTAATTAATTCCCATGAATACATCAGAGAAAAATTTCAGGGAGAGATATCTTTCAGAGATTAAGTGTAGGCTTTTGGATCGGGGATATTCTAGTGAAATCTTGAATTGTGCTAGAAACAAATTGGAGGGGAACCCACATTTTGGAAAGATTATAACAGCAGCTTGAGGACCATTGAAGGGGATTTGGATAATGGGAATAGTAAAAAGAAAATGTACTTTGTCACAAAGTATTCCCTTTTTTCTGCAACCTTAAGAAGGACAGTTTCTGATTTACTGCATTTAGTTTATTTAGATGAAACAGTGGGTGACCTTTTTCCTAACTATGTCAATTTCTCTTATGGGAGATATTTGAATTTAAAAGAATTATTGAAATCTACACATGAGAAATCTTTGAGCGTGACATGAGTTACTGGGTCTTTTGCATGCAGACATTGTAAAGTGAGCTGTAGAATTAGAGATTTATCAGACACTAAAATTAATGGTAGCAGATTTATTTCTAGGAACAAATTTCATTGTGATTCATGTGGTGTAGTTTACATCATAGGCTGTGGCGGTAGTAACATTAAGTGATATGTGGGGTAGACCAAAAGAAAAGTTAAGGTAAGCATTATAGAACATTTAGGTGACATTAGGAACAGCAATCTTAAAAGTCCTGCAGCTGGATATTTTCATAAGGCTCATGCAGGTTCGGATGTTAGTTTTTTCTTTAATGTGTTGGCTCAGCCTTTTTTGTACAGAGGGGGGATTTTGCTAGCAAGCTGAATGAATTGGAAAGTAAATTGATACTTAAGTATAGGACACCATCCTAGAGGTCTTAATTTGGAAGTTAATCTGAATTTTTAATTTTATATGGATTTTTTTCTTCTATTAAAGTATATGCTTTAATTGTTTTATTGTATAATGATGAAAATAACTTTGTATTACCATGTTATTTATTTGTTGGAATATGATTGTCATTTGTTGCTATTTTTTGCACACTTGATGAGCACTTTAAGAATGAATTTTGATTCTATTATTAACCAATTAATTAATTAACTAGTGATGGGTTCCACCTATATATAAAGCTGTTTTTGTGCAGTATATTTTATCTTATGAAGGTGAATGATTGAGGTACCAGAGGTATGTTTTTCAGTGTTGCACTTTTAGTAAACGTAGTTACTTGTCTGCATTTTCCAGTTTTGTTTTTTTGTTGTCAGTATATTGTTGGAAGTGAAAAGCACTTGTAGTCAGATTTTTGATAGCGGTGACTTTTGACTTGTGCTCTGAATGTGGGGAAAGAGGAAACTTCTTTTAGTTCAGAAGGAAGGGATTGCCAGAGTTTGGGTTCTAGAATGGAGAAGGAATGCTTGGTACAGTGCATTTTAGTTTGGGGTGTCTGAAGTGAGGGAATTAATTGGTAGAGGTTGCAGTTGTTGTAGGGGGTGACTTTATAATGGCGTTTGGTAGCAAGAGGTGGGAAGGCACCTGAAAAAGTAGTTTGAAAAGAAGAGACCCTAAGAGTAGTTCACTTCTTCAGTAGACTGGTATCCATTTTAGTTTGCAGACAGTGATGTAGTGGTGTTCCTGAGAGAGGAATTAGAAATGAATTGTCAGATTTTGTTTTCAATGGAATGTAGAGAGGATGAATTTTTTTAGAGGCTATGGCTGTGATGGGGAGCCTGTATTTAAGTTGACCAAAGTGGTCTCCTTTGCCTATTACAGCTCTAGCGGGTCGAGAGATAAAGGAATATATTTTACAGGACCAAAATAAAAGAGAATTGATCTTTTTCCTGGTGTTTTCAATATGGCTTTGAAAGTTAATTGACTGGCTTATCCATAAATCTAAGTATTCAAAGGATGTGGTTGTGTTCTGTTGGGGAACCATTGAGATCTGTGATGCTGAGATTTTCAGGATTTGTTTTTAGCTTTTATGAGATTCCAAATATCCTACATTTTGTTTTGAAGGGTCTTAAGAGAGGCTTATAGTTATTTAGCCAATAATTAAGGGAGTGAAGGTCAAACTGAAGCTAAGTTTAAATAGTTTAACATGAGGGACCGGATAAAAAAAAACTATGTCATTTGCATCAAAAGTGATAGGAAGGTTAGGGAGATCAGAGGGTAGTTTGAAAATAACAGTGGTATGAGTATGGATCCCTTGGGCATTCCTCTGGTAGGGGATGCTGAGTGTGATAGGGATAAGCCTATTTTAACTCTAAAATGCCTAATTGTTAAGAAATGTTGGAATCAGATGACAGTGTTTGGGCTAACCCCAATTTCTTGGAGGAAGTGAAGGAGCAGGAACTGGTCAATGAGATCAAAAGCTTTGGTAAAGTCAATGAAGAGAGCTCCTGAAAGGTTTCCTTAAACCATGTTGAGAAGGATCTCATCTGTAAGTAACCATAGTCCTGTCATTATGCTCTGGCCTGCCTAGAATCCATGTTGTTTGAGTGAGGAAGTTGTACTGTTGGATATAAGTGGACTGTTGGTTGTAGATTAGTTTTTCAAGTATCTCCCAAGTGTAGAGAGGAGGGGAAATAGGGCAGCTGAGGCTGTTTAGGAAAGGGTTTAACAAGAGCAGTTTTTCATATGTCTGGCATTGAGTTTTGAGTTAAGCAGTGGTTATAAATGTGGAAAATGGGTGTGGTAAGGAAGCCTTTGCAGAGTGATATAAACAAATGAAGTAGGTTGTCAGCACCAGGGGGTGCATCCAGAGGTATGTTTTCTCGTAGCGGTCAAGGTCTTTGTGAGTAATTTTCTTAAAATAGAAGAGGGGGATAAAATGAGGGGTCTCAGTGAGTTAGGAGGATTGCATCACTAGGGAGGTATCTGAATTCCTTGAGAAAGTCAGAGGTTGAGAGTTGTCCTTGAAAGGTCTGGAGGCTGACAGGGGAGGAGGTGGGATCTGTGGATTTTTGGCCTGTGACAGATTTACTTCCTGGTAGAAATGTTTGTATTTGCCAAGCAGAACAAGTTGTTTGTTTTTGAAATATCTGGTCTTGTCCTTGTGTATGGCTTGCTTAGCTAGATTACATAGGCAGGTAAAGGCAGTATGATTTTCTGGTGAGGAGTTTTGTCTCCATGAAGACCATGCAATGTCCCCAAGTTTGAGGGAAGCTTTCACTTCAGTGATTAGCCAAGGGGTTTTGTTGTACTTGAAAAGGCACTGTGTGAGATGGAAGCATTTGTCCTGAAGTTGAAGGAGGCTTTTAAGAGCTGAGACAGCTGAGCTGGTGTTCCATAAGTCGGTAGGTATTTTTGAGGTTGTCTGTAGGTAACTAGTTTGGAGGCAGTTTTTGTGACTGGTGAATAATTAAGAAGGTTATAGGAGAATGGTCACTGAATGAGTATGGAAGAACAGATGTTTTGGAGATGATGAGAGGGTTGTTAGTGATTAGCAGATCCCAGTGGAAATGGTTGTTGGTTAGGAAATCTGGACCAGTAGTGTCTATGACTAATTGCATAAGGATGATACTGGCTGGGAATCTGACATTTTTTTTTTCAGGAGACCTACATAGTGTAGGTTAAAAATCACCTAGAATCTTCTTCTTCTTCTTCTTCGGCCAATTTAGAGTGTTCAATCCACCTGCAGCATGTCTTTGGGATGTACCACAGGAGGACATGCAGACTCAAAATCACTTAGAATAACACTATTTATATAGTTGCAGGCAAACAGTTTTAAATTAATAACACTAAAATACAATATGGTTATTTATATAAATGGAGTCTGAATGGACTTCTATGATTAGATGTTCAGAAAAAATTTGAAAAGTGAAGATCTGGATAGACAAACCTGGTCCTTCATTTAACAATTCATAGGACAAATGCAGTGATATTTCTTCCATTTTTTTCCCGTTTTTCTCCTGAATATAAACTCACATATTTAATGGACTGTGTAGTTTTTTTGTACTAATATCAAATAAACATTTAAGGGTGACGTTAGATGCATGCCAATTTTATTTTATCATTTTGAAGATTTGAAGCAGAATGTATTTGTTATGCTTTTGTAGTTCATAAAACTTTGTGAACAATGTTTTGAATTCTGTAAGTCCCCACTGCAACATGTCCAGCAAGTTACCAAATGTTCCTCAAGGGTATAATTGTTATATTTGATATGTAGTGGGGGGACAAGATTTTAGGATTAATAATTACAACGTAGAGCACTTTCATTCCCCTTAGAATAATCATCAATCTACTGCAAAAAGCAAAAGGAGAAAACAGATAAAAATTACACTAAAAATCAGCCCTTATCAGGAGTGTGGTGGTGCCACTGGTAGCATATTTTAAGAGCACAGCATTTGTAAGAACTGCAACCATTATAATAACAATAACACACTAAAACTTCTTTTTTCACTGCTATTTTTGTTTTTGAATATTTAGTGATTCTCAGTTTTAAAGCCACAGATGAAATGAACTCCCCCACCAAAATAAAGCAAGAGAGAAAGAATACAGAGGACCCCATTTCTTCCTGTCTAGCCAAATGAAAACAAAACTTTGTCAGTGAAATCAAGTTATTTGGAAAGTGTTGGATTTCAGAAGAATAAATTAAGATCTGCAGTAGCTTGCATGTGCTTCTGTTACTATTTTAAAAAGGCTTATTTCAAGAATGAGAAAATGTCACCTCTTATTATTCAGATGTAGGAAAAGTTTTAATGTATCATAAATGATGGTACTGTCTTCTTTTACCCACTCAGCTTCTTCAGTAGTTTGCTTGTTTTACATAGGTATTTGATATTTCTAGTACTCCTTACCAAACTTCTCACCTCAAACATAACTGTTCTGTTACCTTGATGAAACCTCAGGCTGTACGCATAATCTGGTAGGGTACTTTTATTCTTTCTTCTTTCTATACATCTTCTGAGAAATATACTTTTTTTTTCTTTATAGTAACTTGCTTGTAGGCCACAGTGGTGCAGCGGTTAGCATTGTCGCCTCACAGCAAGAGGTTCTCCTATTCGATTCTCGGCTGGAGCGCCTTCTGTGTGGAGTTTGCATGTCCTCCCCACGGTCAAGTGACGTTAAAAGACATGCAGGTAGGTGCGTGCATGAATGGGTGTGCCTTCTTTGAAGGTTGGGCATTGAGCTGGCAACTTGGCACCATAAAAATCCACTGCCAATCATTAGCGGACCGGAGTTCCGCTGTGGTGACCCCTAACCGGGAAAAGTCAAATGACTATAGTAACTTGCTTAAGAGTTGTGACAAGATTAGCTTCTTCCAAGATGTCTACACATTGAGTACCAGCTTAATTCTAGCTCTCTCAATGTGAAAACAGAAACTTAGCAGAGGAAGCCATTGGATTTATATTTCTGGGTAAATTTTAGTAACTGGCTAGTAAGTGCACTGCCTGGATAATACATAGGACCTGAGAAAAATCATCTACAAAAGTTGAGGAAAAACACTGACTGGAAGAAAATACTGCAGCTGTTCAGCAAAAAGCAGAGCAAACTCCAGACATGGCGTCCAGTAAACTAGACCTAGAGGAAAGTATAAGACAGCTGTTCACAGACCTGACTACGCTGACTGACTATATCAACTCAAACAACAAAAACCTGGAAAAAATGGAAGAAGCTTTAACAGATATTCAGATAAGCTGATAAAGCTACAAAAATCAAAGGTCAAAATTAAGAAAAGGCTGGCCGAATATGAGACTGCTCAAGAAGAGATGTTTCAAACAATAGTACAATTTGGGGACAGAGCATGTTGGGAAAACCTGAGATTTGCTGCTGTACCAGAGAAGCTGGAAGGAACAGATTGCATTAATTTTATGAATGCTCAAATAAACAACTGGACTGGTATTCCACAGCAGTTGTTAACTGAAGGAGCACATTGTGTATATGCTTCAAACCTGGCTATGAGCAAGCAACCTAGGTTGTTTCTATTAGGAGGGTAAAGATGCAATCATACCAGTAGAAGTAGTTAATTCTGACAAACTGTGGTAAAAAGACAAAGTACTAAAAGTGAGTGTAATTTGTGTCGGCACTTCGGTGCTGTGGTTATTTCATTGATTTGTGTCCCGTTGCCCAAACACTGTGCAATATGATGTCACGGGAGCTGTTTAAACACACTGACACTTCCAGATTAATGGTTCCTGATGAAGTAGAAAGTGGAAATGGTTCTCCTTTCAACTTAATGGCTTTGATTAACCTGATATCACAACTTTCCAACAAACTGTATGGAATTTTGGACATGCAGTTGGCGGCTCCTGATGAACAAACAGAATAAATTGATACAATAAATTTCATGTTTTAAGTGCATGGGCATCTGCAGTTTTTTTTTTTTTTGAAAGTACTAAAAGTGGGAGGGAGCAAAGTGCTGATGGACAGCACCATTCAGAGAATGTCAAGAAACAGGCATGAGATTCAAACTGCTGTACCCAGCTATTCTTCAAAATATTCTTCCCTGTCAGGACAAAATCATATTTTGATGAAGTACATGCTAAACAGGAAATACAAAAGTTTGTTAAACAAAAAGTGAGCTGTGAAACACAACGAGATTCTGCTCCTTGTTCTTTTGGTAATAAAGACCACAGAGAGACTGTGCCAATGAAAACTTTTCCAATGTTTCAATGGAAAATGCTTGAAAGAAGGATAAAAGCACAAGAGTCTACTAGAAGAATCAAGAGTATGCTGGAAATAAAGCAGGGACAGGATTTAGGAGATGGAGATGAACAGGAATAAAATCAGTAACTTGGAAATTGACATATATGGGATTACAAAACAATAATTATATTTGTGAAACATGACAAAACAAGAAAATTTGGAAATATTGGACTCTTTTGGACTTTGTTAAACTTGTAGAAACACTGAAACATATGCCCTACTTCATTTCATTAATGTTCAGAAAAATACTTAGGAGAGGAGAAGAGGAGGGAGAGAGTAAACTATAAGTAAAACAAACTTTTTTTAATGGTACTATTTTTATAGTACATGATTTTCTTTGCATGTTATAAAGTACAGTTTTCTGTTATTTTTTAGTGTAATGGGGATATTAACATAAACAGGCACTCATGTTTTTTTCTTTTTTTTCTTTCTCTCTTTCTCCTTGTTCAGTTTTAACATAGGCACTGCAATGTTAAAAAGAGAGAACAAAAGTCTGGTTAAAAGAGCATGACAAAAGAGAAATTAGTGTGCTTTTTCTCATTCTTGCATAGGAGAATGACTAGATTAAGGCCCTTAGCTTGATCTAGGAACATGTTTTAAGAGAAAGCAAGTAAATGAAAAAGAATACTGATTACAAGGCTTTTTATTAGCAAATAAATGTATGCTTAGTTATATTTCTGTATCTGGTTCTTGTGTCTCCAGGACACAATCTGATAAAGAGAAATGGCTAGGAGACAATGTTCTCTAAAACCATTCAAGTATTTATTCAGCTGGGATAGCTATAAAGATAAGACAAAAACAGACATAACTTAGTTGAAGGACAGGCTGCACCATCACGGACATTTCTTTTATATTAACTCAATTATGTGAGTGTGCCTGTCAGTTTGGAACATTTGTTCCTATTAGGAGGGTAAAACTTCAATATTTGAAGATGTACACAGTTTTGTGTCTGTTATTATTAAATTAATATGTTTTAGGGGGTATTGGGTGTTTTTTCTTTTGAGGGCTTTCAATAAAACAAAAAATTTTGTAAGACATGACATAGGCTCAAATGATTATGACAAGAAACAACTGTATAAAAGATCAACCTGCTAAACAATGTATGGATGTAACACAAAAGCTGGAACTAGACATTTAACAAAAAAGCTGTCATACATAAAAGGTGGGAATAATACATTTTTAATACAATGGTACTTTCTGTAATGACTTTAAACATCAATGTTCTCAGAGATAAATACAAAAAAGAAAGAACTATATTAAAAATGTAGAGTATAAATATCTATGCTACAGGAGACACACTTGGAAAGGACTGAACATATGAACTTGATTAATAAAGGTTTTCAGATGGTTATTCAAAGAAAATTCTGGGAGAAATAATCAGCTTTCAGCAAGGAATATAGGTGGGGACTGGAATTTGATTTGCAACAGTGAGGATGTGTCTGTGGGCCCAGAAAGGAAAATATAACAAAGGAGGGTGGCTTTTTGAAGAAATTTATGAAAATATTTGGCATGGAAGATGTGAATTCAGTACTAGGAGTTTGGAGTGAACTATCTTCAGTGAAAAGTACAGTTGCGTACACTTACCATAAATGTAGATGTTTGAGTGTATTCACTGTTGCAGTCATTACATTTGGATAATCTGCTTGCAGGTTGCCCTCAGTCGGCCTGATTAACAAAGTCTTGGGACCTGTGTTGGTTGCTGTCCCTTCTTCCATGACGTCAGGTCGTCAGGCGTATAAAACATGCAGCCGACGCCATTTTCATCAGTTTTTTTTGCCCCAGATGTCAGGTGCCCTTCAAATGGGTAGCAAAAAAATATATATATATATATATATATATATATATATATATATATACATACAAACGTAATTTAGAACACAAAAAATATACCCCCAAATAAAAGCAAATACAACAAAAAGGCTTCTGAGCATAGTAACAGAAGGAAGAGGTATAAAAAGAGAAAAGTAGAGGGCTGGAGGGTGGGTAACCAGGACTGCAACAGTGAATACACTCGAATATTTACATTTATGGTAAGTGTACACAACTGTACTATGTTCTTTGTGTTTCACTGTTGCAGTCATTACATTTGGGTAGAATCCCAAAGCTAAGATTGGGAGGATGGAATTATACAGCATTACGAGCAGCTATAAGGCCCTGCAGGACAGCAGTGGCAAAGCCTGCTCTGGATTTAGAGAAGAGAGGTAAATGGTAATGCTTGGTGAACGTATGAACTGAGCTCCAGGTAACAGCTTCTAGAATGTCTCTGGTAGGAATCCCTCTGAGGCTGCAAAAGTAGATGCAGCCCTGGTGGAATGGGATCTGATCCCCTTGGGGACAGGTTTACCATGATGCATGTAGCAGAAACGAATGCAATGGCTTATCCATTTTGAAATAGTTTGCTTTGAAACAGCCTTTCCCTCTGCCCCTGTAGCAAATGCCTCCAGTAGTTGCTCAGATTTTCTTAGATTTTGTCCTGTTCAAGTAGAATCTTAGTTGTCTGTGTACATCCAATGAATGCAGAATCTGCTTCCCCTTGTTCTGTGGATTTGGGAAAAATGTTGGCAGATGAATGGTCTGAGAGCCACACTAGATACCACTTTAGGCATAAAGGATGGACTGGTCCTGAGCGCTACCCTGTCCGGGTAGAAAATAATAAAAGGCTCCACTGCCATGAGAGCCTGTAGTTCTGAAATCCTTCTAGCCAAAGTGACTGCTAAAAGAAAAGCTGTCTTCCAAGAGAGAAATTTTATGTCCGCAGTAGCAGCTGGCTCAAAAGGAGGTAGGGTGAGCTTTTCCAGCACAAAATTGAGATCCCATGCAGGAGTTGGTGCTCTCCTGGGAGGTCTTAAATTTTTGGCCAGTCTGAGATACTGCTTTAGCAGGGGATGAGAAAAGAGGGGAGGCTCTGTGTTGTAATGAGCTGAAATGGCAGAGGCATGGATTTTTATGGAAGAGAAAGATAGGCCCTTGTGAAGCATCTCAGTTAAATATTGCAGAATCTGAGGAATATTTGGCATTGCTGTGCTTATTCCTTGTGCCTGATTCCAGGCACACAATCTTTCCCATTTATCAGCATAAGATTTTCTAGTACTAGGAATTCTAGCTTCCAAAATGACATCCATCACAGGTTTGCTGAGAGATGTAACTGGTGAAATCAGTTGATTAGCCATGCTGCAAGATTCAAAGTTTGGAGCTGAGTGTGCAGAATTTGAAAGTTCTGTGGAGACAGTAGATAAGGTGTCTGAGGCAGGTATCATGGAGGAAAGTGTGACATATTGCATAGGAGTGGGTACCAGTGTTGGTGAGGCCAGTCTGGAGCAATTAGAATCATTTTTGGTTTTTCCTGTCTGACTTTTAGTAATACCTTGGAGAGCAAAGGCATAGGGGGATATGCATAGACTGATAGGTTTTTCCAGCTGAAGGATAGAGCATCCACCTTCCAAGCTTTTTTGTGATGGATTCTTGTACAGAATTTGTCCAACTGATAGTTTTGGGGTGAGGCAAAAAGATCTATGTCTGGGCTTCCCCAGTTACGTGTCAACATGCTGAAGATGTGCAGATCCAGTTTCCATTCGTGTGGGTCCATACGATTTCTGCTGAGTTCGTCTGCCAGAGTATTTTGCTTTCCTGGCAGGAATTGAGCTTGTAGATGTATTTGGTAAGTCAAGGCTGTGTTCCACAAAGCCATAGCTAGTCTGCAAAGGGGGTAGGAATGGGCACCCCCCTGCTTGTTTATGTACCACATGACTTTGGTGTTGTCCGTCTTTATCAATAGTTGTCCTGGATGAAGAAAGTCCTTGAAAGCTGTCAGAGCATTCTGTACAGCTAGCATCTCTTTCTGGTTGATATGCAAGTGCATTTGAGTTAAGCTCCATTCGCCCTGAATGCATCTCCCTGTCAGATGTGCCCCCCAAGCATAGTCTGATGCATCTGTAGTCAGAGTTTGGGTGGCAGGGGGTGGAATGAATGACAGTCCCTTGTTTTGGTGACAAGCCTTTACCCACCATAGGAACTCTCGCTGCAGGCAAGGAATGCTAGGAATCATTGTTTCCAGGCTCTGACAATGTTGACTCCATAAGCTTTTAAGGTACCATTGAAGTTTCCTCATATGCAGTCTTGCATATAGAATTAGAAGAATGCTGGAAGCCATGAACCCCAAGGCCTGCAGAATTTGTCTTGCAGATAACTGGGGTTTTGTGGCCACTTGTTTGAAGTAAGTCATCAATTGAATTTGTTTTTCTGGCGTGAGGTAAGCAATCTGGGCAGTTGTATTCAAGCTTGCACCCAGGAATGTAATTTTTTGAGTGGGTACCAGTTGTGATTTCTTTTCGTTTATGGTGTACCCTAGACAAGTTAGAAGCTTTTTTACAAACACCAGATGCTGTAGAAGAGTGTCCTTGTTTTCTGCCTGAATTAGAGAATCATCCAGATAAGGATAAATTTGAATGTTTCTTTGTCTGCAAAATGCAATTACTGGTGCCAGGCACTTTGTGAAGATCCTGGGCGCAGTAGATAAGCCAAAGGGCAGTGCAGAGAACTGGTAATGCAAATAGTCTGCTTTCAAGTGGAGGTATCTTCTACAAGATTCCCTGATTGGGATATGCAGGTAAGCCTCTTTTAAGTCTAGAGTTACCAACCAGGCATCCTTGCCTAGCACAGGCAGTAACCGCTGTAGAGGCCACATCTTAAATATTGGAATGTCCAGGAAAGTATTTAGAATGGATAAGTCCAGAATTGGACACCATAATTTGTCCTTTCTGGGTACCAGGAACAGTCTTGAATAAAAACCTTGTCCCTTTTCCTTTTCTGGTACTAGATGAATAGCCCCCATATTCATGAGGGACATAACTTGTTTCTGAGCCTCTGCCCACTGATTTGGAGGCAGATCTGGCCATCCATTTGGAATTGGCAATGTGTGGAAATGAAATCTGTATCCTTGGGATACTACATTTAAAACCCACTTGTCCTGGGTAATTAGATACCAATTTTGTGCATGAAGTGCTAGTTTTCCCCCCAAAGGGGCTGCCAAAAGATAAGTGCTTGGAAATGGCAGAGGAAAGTCATTGAGACTGTTTACCATAGGGAGGTGCCTTGCTACTTTCAGATTTGGAGGTGGAGACACCCCATTGTTTTGTTCTGTAAGTTCCTTGTGACTGAAACCTGGAGCCTTTGGAGTGTCTGGGTTTGACCTGAGTGGCTCTAGTGGGTACTGGAAAGGACCAGTTCTTAGCAGGCCAGTAACCACAAAAAAAGGATGGCAGTGAAATTAGGAAAGCATTAATTTTGTGTGCAATATAGACTGAATAAATTTCTTCCAGCGACTTGGTCTCTTATATAGTGGCTCTGAGTGAATTGCGGTTTGGTTCTCAGTAGGCCAGTGCCTACTGAACCTGGGTGGCTGTACCTGTAGGAAATCTTTTACAGTTTGCATAGATTTAGCTTTGTCTTCCATCTTTTTCAAAACTTTATTTGCCTTATAACCAAATAGACTGTCCTGTTGTAAAGGAGCATCCAACTATTTTGCTTTAACATGATCAGGCAGATTTTGCTCCTTGAGCCAAGCTTGCCTTCTTATCACAAATCCAGTTACTGCGGCCCTGCAGGAGGCCTCCAAAGAATCAAAACCACATTGCAAAGTATGCTTTCCAACTAGTTCAGCTGAATGCAATAAATCCTGTAACTCTTTATTTTCCACACAGTCAGAAATCAACATAATTTTCTGTTTAAGTAAGCCCATGACATGCTGCTGATATTTAAGCATATGAAATTGACAGTTTAAAGCCCTGATTGCCAGGGTTGCAGACGTGTGAACCTTCTTACCCCATCTATATAGTGCCCTGGAGTCTCTATCAGAAGGGGTAGGATTTTTAGCAGTAGAAGCCTTAACACCCTAGGGACCCTAGGAAATTGTTTCAGGGTCAGCAGTAGAGTTTTTAAAAAGGAATTTGTGGGAGTCAGGAACCCTGTAATATCTGTCTGGCTTACTAGGAGCCAGAGGCAGGGAATCAGGAGCCATGCTGGATTCTGAGAAAACATCATCAACAATGTCTAGAACAGGAGGTATAGCCAAAGGCCTATGCTGAGGAAGAAGGAAATCCCTAAGCCTCTTTTTGGATTCTGAAAAATCCTGACTCTCCCAATAAAAATGTTCCCTTAAGGTATGCAAAGTTTCTCCAAAAGAAAAATCCTCAGGAGGAAAAACAGAAGGGATGGATTCTTCTGCATCAGAGTCCTCATAAGGTGGAATAGATAATTCCTGATCAGAAGAGGAATCAGAAGAAATGGAAACCTGATCTGAAGATTCATAATCAGTGCCTTGCCTAGGCCTCTTAGCAGGAGGGGGTTGGGAACCCCTGATCAAGGTAATTAAATCCTCAGCCATTTTGATAATTTGTTTTTTAGGCATAGGGGCCTGTGCACATGGCCCAAGCATCAGTTTTTTTAGACATAGAAGTTGGTTTTGGCCTTGGTTTTCAAGATGGCATCAGTTTAATATACAAATCTTTAGGCCTGAAAACACCCTTAGAAGCCGGTGCCTGCTCAGCAGCTCCAGACCCATCTAAGGTAGAGACATCCATGGGTTCAATACTTAAAGTATCTCACGGCATACCGGACACTGAATGGGTCTCAGTAGTGGCCTGCAAATCAAATATAGTGGGTATCAGGGGCTGCGAAAGCTCCTCACTGAGTACCGGCAAACCAGCGACTGGCTTAGGAGAAGCTTCATCATTGGTTTTGGACCTCGACGGTCAGTCTCTGTCTTTTTCTTTGCGTTTTTTGTGAATTCCAGTAGTTGGATTGCTAACCGACGACATTTCAGGATAGTTGAATCTTGAGCCAAAATATTTAGAGGCATAAATATATCGATGCTTAATAGTGCGTTGGTTAAATTTAGCACAAAACTGACAGCAAGGCACGTTGTGGTCAGGGCCTAGGCAAGGAATACAGTACAAATGAAAATCCTTATGAGGTATTTGCTTTCCACAAGTAATACAATTATTAACTTTGCTGACATTGGTAAGGAGCAAGAAAAAGTTTCTCCAACGGGGTACTTAGCTTTAGGTTGAAGACTTCGGTTCTGAAACTCGAAAATGAAAATTTCAGGAGTCGGACGACCGGCACTTGCGAACTGTTTCTGCTTTGGGCACTGTACGGCAAGAAAGACTGATGAAAATGGTATCGGCTGCATGTTTTACTCCCCTGACGACCTGACATCATGTAAGAAGGGACAGCAACCGACGCAGGACCCAAGACTTTGTTAATCAGGCCGACTGAGGGCAACCTGCCAGCAGATTACCCAAATGTAATGACTGCAACAATGAAAAGTACAGTTTTGTACCTACCATAAATGTAGATGTCCAATAGATATGCAACTGCAGTCATAACATATGGGTTGTCCTGCCTCAGGCAGCCCTCGGTCGGCCGGATTCCAAAGTCTGGGTCCGACGTCGGCTGATGTCGCATTTCTCTCCGACGTCAGAGCGGCAGGAGTACATAAGCATCAGCCGACGCCATCTTCTTCAGTGTTTCTTGCCCCAGATGCCAGGTGCCCTCCAAGGAAGGCTGTAATCAATTTGGAAGACAAAACAGGTTTCCAGACAAATAAATAAGCAATAAACAGATACACCATAACAAATATCCCCAGCTAGGATAACAGGGAGAGGAGTGGACCCAAGGAATAGAGGGGAAGGAGGGAGGGAAAACCCGACTGCAGTTGCATATCTATCGGACATCTACATTTATGGTAGGTACAAAACTGTACTATGTCCTTCAAGAATGCAACTGCAGTCATAACATATGGGTTGAATACCATAGCTTAGCTGGGGGAGGTGGAAAGCACTAAGAAAAGGATGGTGTAGCTATCAATCCCTGCAGGACTGCCGAAGCAAAGCCTGCTCTGGATCTGGAATATAATGGGAGGTTGTAGTGTTTGGAGAATGTATGCATGGAGCTCCATGTAGCAGCTTCTAGAATGTCTTTTGTAGGCACCCCTCTTAAGAATGCTGTAGAGGTGGCTGTAGCTCTGGTAGAGTGTGGTCTGATATTGGCTGGTACACTCTTTCCATGGAAGGAATAACATAATCTGATGCAATGTCCAATCCATTTTGAGATAGTCTGTTTGGAAACTGCTTTTCCTTGTACTCCAGGGGCGTAAGCTACAAAAAGCTGATCAGACTTCCTATTGGCCTTGGTTCTGTCCAGGTAGTAGCGAAGTTGTCTGTGAATGTCCAAGGTATGCAACAATCTTTCCCCTTTGTTCTCAGGATTGGGAAAGAAAGTAGGCAGGTGAATTGCTTGATTCAAAGAAACCCTAGATACCACTTTTGGCAGAAAGCTAGGGTTGGTTCGTAAGGAGACCCTGTCCCTATGAAAGGTAATGAACGGTGATATGGCCATTAGGGCCTGTAATTCCGAAACCCTTCTCGCTGAGGTAATTGCCAACAGGAAAGCTATCTTCCATGAGAGGAATTGTAAGTCCACTGAAGCTGCTGGCTCAAAGGGTGGTAGAGTCAGTTTTTCTAGGACAAAGTTGAGGTCCCAAGCTGGTACTGGGGCCTTTCTTGGTGGCTTGATATTCTTGATTCCTCTAAGAAATTGCCTTAACAAAGGATGTGAGAACACAGGTGGATCAGTGTTGTATCTAGCTGAAATAGCTGAAGCATGTATCTTTATAGAAGAATATGAGAGTCCTTTCTGTAGCATATCTGCCAAGTATTCCAGGATGAGTGGGATGTTCAATAATGATGCATCATGACCCTTGCTGGTGTTCCAAATGCTGAATCTCTTCCATTTTGCTGAATAAACCTTTCTGGTGGATGGTCTGCGGGCTTCTGTTAATATCCGCTGAACTTCCTTGGAGAGATAGATTGAGGTTATTCATGGAATCTCCCAAGCTGTTAGCTGGAGCGTCTGAATGTTGGGATGTACTGTCTTGAAGTTGTTTTGAGTCAAAAGATGGGGCCATTGGGGAAGGGCCCATTTTTTGTTGTGGCATATGCTCCGTAGTAGTGGATTCCAGTGTTGTTTTGGCCAGTCTGGAGCTATTAGGATCCCTTTTGGCTTCTCTGCTTTGATCTTTAGTAGTACTGTGGTCATCAGTGGCAGAGATGGGAATGCATAAATTTTTAGGAAGTTCCAGTTGAATGAGAGAGCATCTGTTTTCCATGCTTGTGGATGATATGCCCTTGAACAGAACTTTTGTAGCTGATGATTGAGGTGGGAGGCAAATAGGTCTACTTCTGGCCTGTCCCATGTCGAGGTGAGCCTTATGAAGATTTCTGGATGTAACCTCCATTCGTGGGGATCTAGGAAATTCCTGCTTAGGCTGTCCGCCAGCACATTGTCTTTGCCTGGAACAAACTGGGATTGCAACTGTATGTTTAAGCTCAGTGATTTTTCCCAAAGATTCATTGTCAGTCTGCAAAGGGGGTAAGAATGGGTGCCCCCCTGCTTGTTTATGTACCACATGACAGTGGTGTTGTCTGTCCGTATTAGCAGGTGGCCTTGCTGAAGTTGTTGTCGAAAGGCCTCGATGGCATGCATGACTGCCAGCATTTCTTTTTGATTGATATGCAGATGTGTTTCTTTTGGAGACCATTGTCCTTGAATACACCTGCCCTCCATGTGCACCCCCCATCCAAGGTCTGAGGCATCTGTGGTCATAGTTTGTGTTATTTGTGGTTTTTTGAATGATATTCCTGTGTTTGCCTGGCTTACCGAGGCCCACCATAGGAATTCCTTTTGTAGGCATGGAATAAGCGGTATGGTTGTCTCTAGGTTGTTGCTGTGTTGAGACCATAAACTTTTTAGGTACCATTGAAGCTTTCTCATGTGTAGTCTTGCTAATGGAACCAGGAGAATGCATGATGCCATGTAACCCAGGGCCTGTAGGAATCTCCTTGCAGTCATCTGGGTGAGCTTTGCCAAACCTTTGAAATAATGAGTTAACTTCTTTTGCTTGTCTTCTGTCAGGTAAGCCATTTGAGAGGTTGTGTCTAGATTGGCTCCTAAGAAAGTAATTTGCTGGGATGGCTGCAGTCTTGACTTTTGGAAGTTGACTGTGTATCCCAGAGCTTGTAGCAATTGAATGACATAATCCAAGTTTTTTGTCAAAATCAGTTTGTCGTCTGCTTGTATGAGGCAGTCGTCCAGGTATGGGTAAATTTGGATCCCCTGGAGCCTGCAATGAGCATTTACTGAAGCCAGGCATTTTGTAAACACTCTGGGTGCAGTAGATAAGCCAAATGGCAATGCTGAGAATTGATAATGCTCTGGCCCTGCAAGAAATCTGAGGTATCTTCTGCAGCTGTGTCTGATAGGGACATGCAGGTATGCCTCCTTGAGGTCCAGAGTAATCAGCCAAGACCCCTTGCCCAGCATGGGAAGGAGTTGCTGTAAGGTCAGCATTTTGAACTTTGGTACTATGAGAAAGGTGTTTAATGCGGACAAATCCAGTATTGGTCTCCATTGTGTTTCTTTTCTTGGAACAAGGAACAGTCTTGAGTAAAACCCTGGCCTTGTTCTTGTTGTGGAACTTTTCTATTGCATTGATCTGAGCTAGCAGGAAATTTGCTTGAAAGCCTCTGCCCTCTGGTTTTGCGGTAGGTTTGGCATGCCTTGTTTCCTTGGTAAGGTATGAAAGTGGAACCTGTAGCCTTGGTCTATAATGTCCAAAATCCATCTGTCCTTTGTCAATCTGTGCCAATTGTCTGAAAACAGAGATAATTTTCCGCCCAAGGGAGCGAAAGTAGAGGAAAGTCATTGGGATTGTCCCTGTGGGGCAGGAGAAGCCTGTGTGTCACTTCTTTGGTTTGCTGGTTGCCATTGTCGTCCCCTGTAGGAACCTCTGTATTGTCCTCTTCCTCGGCCACGCCTGCTTTTGCCCCTTTGAAATCTTTCAGGATTAGGAAAGGACCAGTTTTTTGAAGGCCAATTCCTGCTGAATCTGGGTGGCTGAACCTGGAGGAAATCTTTGACTGTCTGAACTGACTTGGCTTTTTCCTCAATGGTCTTTAATACATCTTTAGCATTAGCACCAAAAAGCTTGCTCTTTTCCAAGGGTGCATCAAGAAGTTTTGCCTTAACATGATCTGGTAGAGGTTGTTCTTTTAACCATGCATGTCTGCGAATGACCGCCCCTGTCATAGCTGCCCTACATGAAGCTTCCAATGCATCATATCCACACTGAAGGAAGTGATTGCTAACTTGCTGAGAGTTGTGTACAGCCTCCTGCAAAGACTTCCTATCTAAAGGACCAGGAGAGGCCAAAGTTTTCTGTAAATCATCTAACAGGAAATCCTGATATTGAAACATATGAAAGAGACAATTGAAAGCTCTCATAGATAAAGTAGTGGAGGTGTAAACCATCTCTCTAATGACCTAGCTTCCCTGTTGGAAGGCAAAGGATTTTTGGAGGTGGTAGCTGAAACCCCTTTCGGCCCATGTGAGTTTCTAAATCAACAGCATGGGCCCTAAAGAAGTGAGAATGTGTTTCAGGAACTCTATAGTATCTGTCCGGCTTGGCAGGAGCAGGAGGGAGAGTATCAGGGGTAACACTGGAGTCAGAGTATAAATCATCCAAAACATCAAGCACAGGAGGTATAGCTAAGGGCCTGTGCTGGGGCTTTTTAAGGAAGGCGCTTTCTGGAATCAGAAAATTCCTGGCCTTGCCACTTGAAATGTTCCCTCATGGAATGCAGAACTTCCCCAAAAGAAACATCCTCAGGAGGGGAGGCCGAGGGGATGGAGTCCTCTGCATCTGAGTCCTCGTAGGTCTGGAAAGGCTCTTCCTGGCTATCGGAGTGGCCAGAGACCTCAGAATCTTCATCTGAAGGGAGAGGGTCAGTGGGCTCAACCCTGGGCCTCTTGTCAGGAGGAGGCTGGGATCCTCTCTCAGGATGGGCCTGGGAACCTCTGATCATGGAGATTAAGTCTGCAGCCATAGTCATGATTTGTGTCTCAGGAGTAGGCTGAGGTAAGGCTTTTGCAGTAAGGTGCTTAGTCTTGCTGGCTGCCTTAGCACGTGTGTAGGCCTTGATAGACATGGACATGGGAGGCCTAGCAGCTCCACGTGCAGGAGTTACCTTATCCACAGCAAAGGTCTCGGGCATTTCCTCGGTTACAGTATCCGGAGGAAAATCAATAACTGGCGTCGGTGTGGTCTCTGGTATCGGAGGTATCGGTAATGTGGTGTCTTCGGTTCGGAGCGGTGAAATAACCGCCTCAGAGGGAACCGGGGCACTCGCGGTAGGTTTTGGCGTGGTGTCAGTGGAAGACGCGGGCCGAGGATGGCGGTCCTGGTCTTTATGTTTTTTAGGAGTCTGCGATGTTGGTAATTCCGATGGCATCTTGTAATCGTATTTTTTGCTGAAAAAGTCTTCAGCGAACTCCGCCCGGTGCCTGAGAGTGCGCTTATTGAAGCAAGCACAGGCGGCACAGGCAGAGACGTCGTGGTCTGGGCCAAGGCAAGGAAGGCAGTAAGAATGGAAATCCTTATGAGGTATTTGTTTACCACAAGACAAACAATTATTAACTTTTTCAGTAATTTCTGACATTGGCTGAGGCAAGAAAATGTCCCTAACGGGGTACTTAGCTTTTTTGATGACTTTGGATCGAAGAATACAGGAGCTGACCGACCGGCACTTGCGAACTGCTTCTGCTTCGGGCACCGCGTGGCAAGAAAGACTGGAGAAGATGGCGTCGGCTGATGCTTATGTACTCCTGCCGCTCTGACATCGGAGAGAAATGCGACATCAGCCGACGTCGGACCCAGACTTTGGAATCCGGCCGACCGAGGGCTGCCTGAGGCAGGACAACCCATATGTTATGACTGCAGTTGCATTCTTGAAGGACATCATAAAAAACATCTTTGATTCAGTCCCTCACAGCACAGTAACAAACAAACAAACTGAATGGACTTGAAATAGGAAACAGAAGTTGGTCAAATAGATAGAAAGGTGTCTGATGTCAGGAAGTAAAGAGGACCCTATCAAATGAAAAAGAAGTGGTTACTGGGGTCAAAGAGGGTCCAATCCTGGATTTCTCCTCTTTGGCATCCCTGTATCTGACATTATAATTGGCCTTAAGAAAAGGAATAGCCTATTAGCAGAAAATGCTAAGACAGAATGACCAGTCAGGGTTGTGGAAGCAAGGCTTCAAAGAGATCTGATGAAACTGGCAAAGTAGACAGAGAAGTGGCATATATTGTTTAATGTAAGAATGTAAACTACTTCACCTGGGCTCTAATAACTCCAAAGTAGAACATCAACTAGCAGAGTAACCCCCCCCCCCCAAAAAAAAATACAGATCAATAAAAAAACCTTGACATGGTATTAACAGCAGAAATAAAACATCAGGTAGCAACTAAGAAAGATATTTAAAACATCAGGTATCAACTAAGAAAGCTATTGCTAAGACCAATAAGATGCTTGCTATATCATAATGGGAATTGATTCCAGGAATAGAGAGGTTAAATTATTCCTTTATAAATCCTGGTCAAGGCTCAGCTGGAGTAGCCTACAAGTCTACTAAGTAATCATTCTGGGTATTACTGCCTTTGGTGGACATCCTAAAAGATGCCACCAAAAGTAGCTTGCAGAAATCTCTGACATGACGAACCCACTTCTCAATAAAGACTGCCATATCTTCCAAGGCCCCACTCAGAGAATGGGCCTTTTGTGTTGAGACATCCAAGTCAAAGCTCCATTTTTCTCAAACTTGGATTTCCTCCTAAATAAAAAAAACTTGCGTTATGGAAAGACTACAGAAACAAGTTTATGCATCTTCCCGCATCCTTATGTGGGTATTAAATTATATATATCAATAAGATGCTTGCTATATCAAAATGGGAATTGATTCATGATAGCATGAATATATACACATTATAGTTGAGGTGTTGCTGGAAAGACCTCTCTCAGTACTCAAGTATGATGACCCTTGTGATGCACATTATTTATAACACTGCTGGACTGCAAGATCTAGCATTGTTGAGCAGTGGCACACGTGGCTGCTCTTAACAGACTTTTCAAGGGTACCAAGGCAACCTTTTATGAATTTATTCTTCCAAAGTTTATGTACTTTTGATCTCCAGATTAAGTAGCACCTTGAGAACATAGAAAAGGAAGGTAAAAACCTCACAGCTGCCAGCATAACATTTCAGCCACATCAACACACTTTTTCTTGGACACAGAGAAGCCAGTGCCTGAGGTAGATCAAGAGTAGCACACTGCCACACCTGTACCTGATGTGGCTCAGGTATGGCACACTGCCTAAAGGCTGTCAGCAAGCAGCTAAGACAAAGGTAGATCTCATGACAGCTTATAGGAAGCTTGCTTGCCCAATGGCAAGGGTTCAATGCAACCCCCAGAAAGCTGCAGTCCATTTATAGGAGGACAGCAGTAATTCTGAGGACTGGTCTGACTGTCTTTCTCTGCAGGCATTTTAATTGCTGTCTGTCCTGCTGCCTGTCTGACTGGAATTCTATTACAATGGAGAGGTGGATAAGGACAGTGATATCTATGGGGTACATGATCCCCATGCAGACCAACAAATATCTCTTCTCTTGCACAACATCCCCCAATCAAAAAAAAAAAAAAAAGGAAAGTGGTATTCATCCTCCTTCTATAACAAGACAGCTAAGAGGCACCAACTGACCAAAATGGTTCAGGGTCTTGTTCCATGTTTTTCTTGTAATCAAAAAGACAAAGGACTTCAAGTCAATTTAAGAACTGAGGAGTTTAAACATCTTTATCACAAAGGAAAAATCTGAATTGTCATAGTGAACTCACTCCTTCCATACCTATTAGAAGGAGACTGAATGTATTCCTTGAGTCTCCAAGATGTTGATTTACACAAAATTGCCAAAAGCTCAAGTAGATACTATGCTTTTGGGGAGGAGCTAGTCATTTTTACTTTTTAACACCTCCTTTCAGTCTCAACTCAGCCTCTTTCATGTTCACCAAATGCACTTCCATGGCAGCAGCCCACCAGAGGCTGAAGGGAGCCAAGAACTTCCCATACTTGGATGAATGGCTCCTAGCTCCTTCATGTACTCAGGCCTAGATGGTGTCCCTAATCACAATACTTCACTCTCTAGGGATTCCATTGAAGCTTCTGAAGTCTCATCTGACCTCATCTCAGTTTCTGACATTCATGAGCTACAATCTGAATGCTATTCTCTTGCTGTACACATTTGCCAGTGAATGCTTTCCCTTGAAACCAATGTCTCTATAATTTTAGCTTCCAACAAGATTGCAGCTCTGCTATGCCTGAAAGTCCTGACTCTAATGGCAGCTGCCATTCCAATGATGTCCTGTAAAAGACTCCACATGAGAATGCTAAAATGGACTCAAAAGCATCCAACAATTTCAGAATTTAGACCCCATGCCACATCAGATCAAAATATACAAATCCTGCAGACATCTACCTTCAATAGTGAACAAAGAGGACTAATTTTGTCATTAAGAACCTTTTTCACTTACCCACACCACTAACCTTGGTCATCACAAATATATCTGCCAAGGGTGGGTGGACATCATTACAATTGACAGACAGTTCAGCAGGTCTAGATGACATGGGCTTTTGTTGTTTAGAAATTGTTCTGTATGTAGTGCAAGTCTTCTTGTGACCTGTTGGTATCCCCATCTAAAGCCAAGTGCATCAGCTATTTTTCCTTCATCCCCTCCTATGAGGTGGCATGGGCACTGTGGTCCAGAAATGGCTCTTCGTCTCTTTTAGAGTTTCTCTCTACTTCTTCTGATGAAGTTCACTCAGAAAACCAAATTACATAAAGCAAATGTATCTCTTAATGCTCCTTACTGTTCTCAGCAGATATGGTGTTCTCTACTTTTAGCTTACCTGCTAGATAAGCATCTGAAATTGCACCCTACCAAAGCTCTACTGGCTCAGTCATCTGGTAGAATTCATCTAGAAGTTCTCTTCCTCAGGCTCTCTAGTTCCATTGGTCATTTACAAATCATATTTTTCTGTTTGACTACATGACATCATTGACTTATTTCAGAAACCACATACTGACAAGACATTTACAGACAAGTAAGTGGACTTGTTTCTTTATCTGGGTCACTGTGAGAGAACTATACCCATTCTCAGCCCTTGTCATAACTGTCTTGGTCTTGCTCACTGAAATAATTGACAAATGCCAGGTTATTTCTCTGTTAGGGTACATCTTGCAGCCACCTCCAGATCCCATGCTGGAATACATTCTGCCTCTCTGGTATCACTAAAAGTATGCAAAACTTTCCTACAAGATATATTTCTTCTTTGATCTCAACTATGAGATCCTGTACCACCTGGGATGTGTATTCTATTTTACCAAACCTAACACTATTCTCCTCTGAGCTTGCAACTTCAGTGGAATTAACATACCTATCCTGGAAGATGTTACTTCTGCCAGAAGAGTTTTTGATACACAAGCACTTTAAGTCAAATCCCCATTTCTGGTATTTCAAAAGGATATTTTCACCCTCTAAACAAATCCAAAAGAGACCAACCTTAACCATTCCATTCACTTGCCTCTGCTTTTTCCAGACTTTTATTATATAAGAGAGGATCTTTTCCAATGTATGGACATGTATTGCCAATTAAAGTTTTATGTTGAAAGAAACAAAGACTGCCAGACTATACAGTACCTAAGGTCGATTCTGCTAGTGTAATTGCTACTTCAGCGACCTTTGTCTGGAATGCAAAATGCTATTACTGTGATTATAGATCCAGCGACTCCAGAAGTGTCTGCCTCTTATGTAAAATTAAGTTTGGAATCTGTTTCCACACTTATCTCATTTGTTCCTGCTAGGGATTACTACCATATCATGTTGTGAGGCTCTCTAGTTGCACTAATTAAACAATTTTCCCTCCCTTTCATGTCTTTCCACCTGCTAGTTGTAGAATGCAACCATCTTTTCCAGCGTATTTTAAAATATCTGATTAGCATCATTATTTAGTACTGCCCTGCAACATAACTGTAAACGGTTAAAACAGATCACATACCATTTGTTTAAAAAGAAACCTAGTTACTACTAAATTTAACACATTAGTGGCCCTTTGGTAATGTAAAAGTAGACAGTTAGCCGAATTATATTTTTACATGGGAAGAATCTTACTTTTCATTAGGTATGCAGACATTTTATTTGCTAACTTTCAAAAACCTGATAAAGAAATAACAGTTGTCTCAGGAAACACCTCACATGCTCACAGTAAACATACCCCACTTTAATATGACCTTAGATAACGATGAGGGGTGCAGGTATCTCCATAATATTAAGGCTAAAGTCTCAGCAGCCCTACACTGTAAGCATGCACAGCCATCTACCACTGCAGACACAGTGGTATTAAAGACCACACCCACAATAGCTTCACTCGTACCACAAGCAACCAGCAACTTAAAGATGTACGATACTGTAAGATGTAGATTTAGGATGTGTCGTACACTTACATGTTTATAAAATACTATGTAACAGTCTTAATATCTATGAGAGTGGTATGAGTTGTCCTTATCTGTTCATAGGCAAATGTTTGCTGATTCTCTGATGGTAGTTCTGAATTAAGCAAAAAAAAAAAAAAAAAAAAGTCCATCTCTGGTGAAGTTCTGAACGTTTGTACTATAACTTCCAATGTCAGCATCTTGAGTCTTTTCATTGTATTTAAACAGTACTATGATAGCATCCCATCACTTGTTCCCCTTTTATGAACAGATAAAGACAACTCATACCACTATCGGGGTGGGGGGGCTATATAAGTCCTTTGCCTTTATGGAGGTGAAAGAGCCAGTCTCCATGCTTTCAGGCTACCAAAATAACATCTCTAAGACTGGTTCCTATGGGTGAATAGTCAAGACTTCCACTCCTTTTTTCCAAGTTGAAATTAAGACTGTTCCTCGTAAAATGTCAAAGCTGCACAGGTTGATTCATGGTAAATCTCATTAGAAGTTTCAGCTATGGATAAACCCTTGGTTTGGGGGTTAGTATGGTAGCTTGGTACTTAAGGGGTCGTCCTTGCAGATCCAGGAACTGGGGTTCAGTCCTGACTTTGGTCATTGTCTGAATATATTTTGCTTGTCCTCTCTGTAGCTACATGCATTTACCCTTGCCCTAATGGCAAAAAAGCCACGATGAAAAAGGCCATAAAAGACCATTTTGATCACCTAGTAACTGGGCAATGAGAATTGTCTGGCAGTTAGTGCAGAGGACTAAAGCCGTGACTTGATAATAAGCTGCATCCTGTACCATGTGTAAAGGGTTTGAATCTTTACATCTTCATTTTGTCTACTGCATTACCTTAAGCAAGTCATTTAACCAGACAGTGTTTTGTTGCAGTTGAAAATTTGGACTAAGCTCATTTAAGGTCTCCTTAACTGCATGCTTAGTAATTACTTATGAATCTAGAAATGATTTAATCACTTTTCCTTTCCACTCTCTATTTTTGCTATAAGGAGGGACTCAAAGGGTAAGGTTTGTGTATCCTCTAACTTGCTGCCATAGAAGCAGAAAGTACAGTTGTGTACACTTACCATAAATGTAGACGTTCGAGTGTATTCACTGTTGCAGTCATCACATTTGGGTTATCTGCTTGCAGTAGCCCTCAGTCAGCCTGATTATTAAAGTCTTGGGTCCTGCATCGGTTGCTGTTTCATCTTCCAGGACGTCAGGTAGTCAGGGGTATAAAGCATACAGCCGATGCCATTACATCAGTTTTTCTTGCCCCAGATGTCAGGTGCCCCCCTAATGGGAAGCAATAAAAAAAAAAAAAAAAAAAAATATATATATATATATATATATATATATATATATATACACATATATATATATATACACATACATACATACACATACATATACAAGGTTACACCTCCAACAAAAAAGCAAATACACCAAAAAGCTTTTAAGCATAGTAAAGGAGAGTAAAGGTATAGCCAAAAGAAGTCAGGGGGCTGGAGAGAGGGTAAAGTACAGTTTTGTACCTACCATAAATGTAGATGTCCGAGAGGTATGCATCTGCAGTCCTAACAAATGGGTTGTCCTGTCGTCAGGCAGCCCTTCGGTCGGCCGGATTCCAAAGTCTGGGTCTGGCCTCGGCTGATGTCGCACTTCACCCAACGTCATAGCTGCAGTTCTTCGGGTATAAAGGTATCAGCCGATGCCATTTTCCTCAGTGTTTCTTGCCCCAGATGCCAGGTGCCCTCTAGTAAGGCTAAATTTGGATAAATGTAAAAGTTTCCAAATAAGAGAGCAAATAAAATAAACATGTATATACATATATACAAACAAATACACCATAATAGATTCCCCAGCTAGCTAGAAGATGGGCAAATACCCTAGGAGTACTACAGAGGGAAGGAGGAGGTAATCCTGACTGCAGATGCATACCTCTCGGACATCTACATTTATGGTAGGTACAAAACTGTACTATGTCCTTCAAGGATGCATCTGCAGTCCTAACAAATGGGTAGAATACCATAGCCAAACTGGGGGAGGAGGAATAATAAGATTATGGTGTAGTTAAGATCCCTTGCAAAACAGCAGTGGCAAAACCTGCTCGGGATCTGGAGTATAAGGGTAGATTATAATGCTTGGCAAATGTATGCACGGAGCTCCAAGTAGCAGCCTCTAAAATGTCTTTGGTAGCCACTCCTCGTAAAAAAGCTGTAGTAGTGGCTGTAGCCCTTGTGGAGTGAGGTCTGATGTTTTCTGGCGTTGCCTTCCATGGTAAGAGTAACAAAATCTAATGCAATTTCCTATCCACTTAGAGATTGTCTGCTTTGAAATTGCTTTTCCTTCCATTCCTGTTGCATATGCTACCAGTAGCTGGTCAGTTTTTCTATTGCTCTTGGTCCTGTCCAGGTAGTAGCGTAATTGCCTATGTACATCCAAGGTATGTAATAGTCTTTCTCCCCTGTTCTGTGGGTTGGGGAAGAATGTAGGCAGGTGGATAGCTTGGTTTAAAGATACCCTGGAGACCACCTTTGGCATAAAAGTAGGATTAGTTCTCATGGACAATCTATCTTGATGGAAGATAAGGAAGGGCTGTACTGCCATTAATGCCTGTAGTTCAGAAATCCTTCTTGCTGAAGTGATTGCAAGCAGGAAAGCAGTTTTCCATGATAAGTACTGTAATTCTGCTGTTGCTGCTGGCTCGAAAGGAGGGAGTGTCAACTTTTCTAGCACAAAGTTCAAGTCCCATGCGGGCAATGGTGGCTTCCTTGGTGGTTTTACATTTTTAATTCCTCTCAGAAACTGCCTGAGTAGAGGATGTGAGAAGACTGGAGGGTCCATGTTGTATTCTGCTGAAATAGCTGATGCATGGATCTTAATGGAAGAATAGGACAGGCCATTGTGGAAAAGCTCTGACAAGTATTCCAGGATGTTAGCTATGTTTACCAGTGACACATTTTCTCCTTTTGCTGCACTCCAAATGAGGTATCTTTTCCATTTTGCTGAATAAGTTTTCCTTGTTGAGGGTCTGCGAGCCTCCAAGATAATGTCTTTAACTCTTTGAGATAAATCTGGGTTATTTTGTCTTATGCAATGTTCCAGGCAGCCAGCTGCAGTGTTTTTAGGTTTGGATGCAGGGTTTTGAAGTTGTTCTGTGTTAACAGTAAGGGAACTAGGGGCAGAGGCCATATTTGTTCCCGAGACATGCTCCTCAGTAATGGGTACCAATGCTGCCTCGGCCAGTCTGGAGCTATCAGTATGATCCTTGGATGGTCTTCTTTGATCTTCAATAGCACCTTGTGCATCAAAGGAAGAGGTGGGAAAGCATATGCTGTCAGGTTTTTCCAACTGAAAGATAGGGAGTCCACCTTCCAAGCAAGTGGGTGGTATGCCCTCGTGCAGAATTTTTTCAATTGGTGGTTGTGTGGGGATGCGAATAAGTCTATTTCTGGTAGTCCCCATTTCCCTGTAATGGATTTGAAGATGTCTGGATGCAGCATCCATTCGTGGGCATCCATGGTAGTTCTGCTTAGGATGTCTGCTAGTATATTTTCTTTTCCTGGTACAAATATTGCTTGTAACTGAATGTTGAAGCTCAGGGCCACATTCCAGAGGTCCATTGCCATCCGGCATAGAGGGTATGAATGTGTGCCTCCCTGTTTGTTGATGTACCACATAACTGTGGTGTTGTCCGTCCTTATCAGCAATTGACCCTGTCGAAGAAATGGTCTGAATGTCTGAATTGCCAGTTTTACTGCCAGCATCTCCTTTTGATTTATGTGTAGGTTCAGCTGGTCTTGAGTCCATAAGCCTTGTATGCACTTGTCCAGCATGTGTGCCCCCCAACCGAGGTCTGAGGCGTCCGTTGTGATAGTCTGGCTTGGTTGAGTGCTGTGGAAGGGCAGCCTTTTGTTCGATTGACAGGCCTGAGCCCACCATTGGAATTCTTGCTTCAGGCATGGAATTATTGGAATTTGGGTTTCTAGGCTGTGCTTGTGCTGAGACCATAAATTCCTTAGGTACCATTGTAGCTTTCTCATATGTAGTCTGGCATGTGGAAAGTACAGTTTTGTACCTACCATAAATGTAGATGTCCAATAGGAATGCATCTGCAGTCCTTACAAATGGGTTGTCCTGTCGTCAGGCAGCCCTTCGGTCGGCCGGATTCCAAAGTCTGGGTCTGGCCTCAGCTGGTGTCGCACTTCACCCGACGTCATAGCTGCAGTTATTCGGGTATAAAGGCATCAGCCGACGCCATTTTCCTCAGTGTTTCTTGCCCCAGATGCCAGGTGCCCTCTTGGAAGGCTAAATTTGGATAAATGCCAATGATTCCAAATAGTAGAGAGCAAACACAAAAAATAAGCATGTATGTACATATATACAAACACATACAAGAAAATAGATCCCCGAGAAGCTAGCTGAAGGCTGGCAAATACCCTAGGAGTACCTCAGAGGGGAAGGTGGGTGGGTAATCCTGACTGCAGATGCATTCCTATTGGACATCTACATTTATGGTAGGTACAAAACTGTACTATGTCCTTCAAGGATGCATCTGCAGTCCTTACAAATGGGTAGAATACCATAGCTAAACAAGGGGAGGAGGAAAGAGTAGTGATTATGGTGTAGCTAGGATCCCTTGCAAAACAGCAGTGGCAAAACCTGCTCGGGATCTAGAGTATAAAGGTAAATTGTAATGCTTGGCAAATGTATGCACGGAGGTCCAAGTAGCAGCCTCTATAATGTCCTTGGTAGCCACTCCTCGTAAGAAAGCTGTGGTAGTGGCTGTAGCCCTTGTGGAGTGAGGCCTGATGTTCTCTGGAGTTTTCTTTCCATGGTAGGAGTAACAAAATCTAATGCAATTTCCTATCCATTTGGAGATCGTCTGTTTTGAAATTGGTTTTCCCTCCTTTCCTGTGGCATATGCTACCAGAAGCTGGTCAGTTTTTCTATTGGACTTAGTCCTGTCCAGGTAATAGCGTAACTGCCTGTGTACATCCAAGGTATGCAAAAGTCTTTCTCCCCTGTTCTGTGGGTTTGGGAAGAATGTAGGTAGGTGGATAGCCTGATTTAATGACACTCTGGATACCACCTTAGGCATAAATGTTGGATTTGTTCTCATGGACACTCTATCTTGATGGAGGATCAGGAAGGGTTGTACTGCCATTAATGCCTGTAGTTCAGAGACCCTTCTTGCTGAAGTTATTGCCAGCAGGAAAGCAGTCTTCCAGGATAAGTATTGCAATTCTGCTGTTGCTGCTGGTTCGAAAGGAGGAAGTGTCAATTTTTCTAGCACAAAGTTCAAGTCCCATGCTGGCAATGGTGGTTTCCTGGGAGGTTTTACATTTTTAATTCCTCTCACAAACTATCTGAGCAGGGGATGAGAGAAGACAGGAGGATCCAAGCTATATTGTGCTGAAATAGCTGATGCATGTATCTTGATGGAAGAATAGGACAGGCCTGTGTGGAAGAGCTCTGCCAAGTACTCCAGGATGTTGGCCATGTTTACCAGAGTCACATCTTCTCCCTTTGCAGTACTCCAAATGAGATATCTTTTCCATTTTGCTGCATAATTCTTTCTTGTTGAAGGTCTGCGCGCCTCCAGGATTATGTCTTTAACCCTTTGGGATAAGTTTGGGTTAATTGCTGTTATGTAATGTTCCAGGCAGTTAGCTGCAAAGTTTTCAGGTTTGGATGCAGGATGTTGTAGTTGTTCTGAGTTAACAGTAATGGAATCAGGGGTAGTGTCCATATTTGTTCCCGAGACATGCTCCTCAGCAATGGGTACCAATGTTGTCTTGGCCAGTCTGGAGCTATCAGAATTATCCTTGGATGGTCCTCTTTGATCTTCAGAAGCATCTTGTGCATCAAAGGAAGTGGTGGAAATGCGTATGCTGTCAGGTTTTTCCAACTGAAAGATAGGGAGTCCACCTTCCAAGCAAGTGGGTGGTACGTCCTTGTGCAGAATTTCTTTAGCTGGTGATTGAATGGGGATGCAAACAAGTCTATTTGTGGTAATCCCCATTCCCTTGTGATGGCTTTGAAGATGTCCGGATGAAGCATCCATTCGTGGGCATCTGTGGTTGTTCTGCTTAATATGTCTGCTAGAATGTTTTCTTTTCCCGGTACAAAAAATTGCTTGTAACTGAATGTTGTAGCTCAGGGCCACATCCCATAGGTCCAGTGCCAGCCGGCATAGAGGATATGAATGGGTGCCCCCCTGTTTGTTGATGTACCACATAACTGTGGTGTTGTCTGTCCTTATCATCAACTGACCTTCTTGGAGAAATGGTCTGAATGACTGGATTGCCAATTTAACTGCCAGCATTTCCTTTAGATTTATGTGTAGGCGCAGCTGGTCTTGAGTCCATAAGCCTTGTATGCACTTGCCCTGCATGTGTGCTCCCCAACCGAGGTCTGAGGCATCTGTTGTGATGGTTTGGCTTGGTTGGCTGTTGCAGAAGGGCAATCCTGTGTTTGATTGACAGGCCTGAGCCCACCATAGGAACTCTTGTTTCAGGCATGGGATTATTGGGATTTTGGTTTCTAGGCTGTGCTTGTGTTGGGACCACAAATTCCTTAGGTACCACTGTAGCTTTCTCATATGCAGTCTGGCATGAGGGACCAGAATTATGCAGGATGCCATGAAGCCTAGAGCTTGCAGTACTTTTCTTGCAGTTAGGTGGTTCTGCTTTGTTAATGCCAAGACGTAGACTGGTAGTTGCTCTTTCTTTTCTGCAGTTAGGAATGCCATTTGTTTTGATGTGTCCAGCTCTGCACCCAGAAAGGTTATTCTTTGGGATGGAATCAGCCTTGACTTTTTTATATTGACTGTATATCCCAAGGCTTGCAGCAGGTAAATGACTCTTTGTACGTCTTCTGCTAGCTTGCTTTTGTTGTCCGCTTGTATCAGGCAGTCGTCCAGGTAGGGATAAATTTGGATTCCCTGAAGTCTGCAATGAGCAATTACTGATGCCAGGCATTTCGTGAACACTCTGGGCGCAGTAGATAAGCCAAAGGGCAATGCTGAAATTGATAATGCTCTGATCCTGCAAGAAATCTGAGGTATCTTCTGCAAATTGGTCTTATGGGGACGTGCAGGTATGCCTCCTTGAGATCTAGAGTTACCAGCCAAGACTCCTTGCCCAGCATGGGAAGAAGCTGCTGTAGGGTCAGCATTTTGAATTTTGGAACAATAAGGAATGTGTTTAAAGCGGACAGGTCTAGAATGGGTCTCCATTTGTTTTCTTTTCTTGGTACCAGGAAGAGTCTGGAGTAAAATCCCTTTCCTTGCTCCATAGATGGTACCCTTTCCACAGCTCTCATTCTTAATAGCTGAGATATTTGTTTTAGAGCTTCTGTCCTTTGAGAAGGTGGTAGGTTTTGCATTCCTCTCTTCCCTGGTAGAGTATGGAAATGGAACCTGTAACCTTGGTCTATAGTTTGCAAAATCCATTTTTCCCTTGTGATGCAATGCCAGTTTTTTGAGAATAAGGTTAGTTTTCCGCCTAAGGGTGCTTCTAGTTGTTCCCTGGTAGGCGGTGCCACTGTCAAGTCACTGTGATTGAGTTGTTGTAGTGGTGGTGGCTGCGTCTGTGCCTCGCTGGTTGTTACCTTGCCATTGGCGTCCCCTGTAGGCACCCCTGGACTGGTTTCTGCCTCTTGAACGCCTATTCCTGCCTCTCTGAGCCTTAGAGGAGTCCAGAAAGGATCAATTCTTGGAGGGCCAGTTCCTGCTAAACCTTGGAGGTTGAACCTGTAAGAAATATTTCACCGTTTGTACAGATTTCGCCTTCTCTTCCATCTTTTTTAACACCTGCTGAGCAGGGGAACCAAATAAATTGACCTTGTCCATGGGAGCATCCAAAAGCTTTGATATGACATGGTCTGGTAATGCCTGTTCTTTCAACCATGCATGTCTCCTGATAACTGTGCCAGTCATGGCTGATCTAAAGGAAGCCTCCAGTGCATCATAGCCACATTTTAAAGAATGGTTACTAACCTGCTGTATGTTATGTACCATTTCCTGAACATATTTTTTATCTAAAGATTCTTCAGAGGAAAGCTTTTTAGATAACTGGTCAAGCATAAACTCCTGATATTGAATCATATGAAATTGGCAGTTCAAAGCCCTAGCTGACAAGGTAGCAGAAGTGTAAACTTTTTTACCCCATCTCTCTAAGGACCTGGATTCCCTTTCAGAGGGGAGGGTTTTTTTAGTAGAAGTAGCAGCTACAGCTTTAGGGCCCTGGGTGATGGTCTCTGGATCTGCAAAAGGAGCCTTGTATAAATGGTGATGAGTGTCCGGGACCCTGTAGAACCTATCGGGCTTAGCAGGAGCCGGAGGTAATGAATCAGGAGCAGTGCAAGCATCATTAAATGCATCATCTACAACAGAAAGAACTGGAGGTATAGCTAAAGGCCTATGTTGTGGCAAATGTAGAAAGGTTCTAAGCCTTTTTCTGGAGTCTGAGAAATCTTGGCCCTGCCACTGAAATTGCTCCCTCATAGCATGCAATGTTTCCCCAAAGGAAAATTCCTCAGGTGGAGAGGCTGAAGGAATGGACTCTTCAGCATCAGAGTCTTCGTAAGGAGAATAAGAAGCCTCAGGAAGGTCTGTATGTTCTGATTCATCAGAGGAACCATCAGTGGATACTGGTTCAGGGGGCTCTGCTCTAGGTCTCTTTTCTGGAGGAGGGAGAGGACCTGTCTGGATGAGGCTGGGATCCACAATTAAAGAAATTAAATCCTCAGCCAAAGATAGCATATGAGAGCTAGTGCTGGGCCTGTGTGAGGGGTTTGGCAGGCACAGATTTTGAAGCTTTGGCTGCTTTAGCCCTGGCAAAGGCCTTAATAGACATGGCTGCAGGAGGCCTAGCAGCTCCACGTGCAGGGGTTGAAATATCCAGGGAATTGTGTCTGATAATTCCTGAGAAACCGCAACAGAAGGCTGGATTTCAGAAGCAGATTCTACCAGGTTAGAGGAGGCCTCGTAGAAGGCATGGTTTCGGTTGGAGAAAGAACCGTTTGCTCGGTTTCGGCGAAACCGAGACACTCGTTTGCTTAATCGCTGTTTCGCCGAGACCGGACCGCGAAAGTGTCGGTCCTTTCCTTTCGTTTTTGGAAATTTGCGGTCGGAGGATCCGACGGCATAATGTAGGCAAAATCAGAGCCGAAAAATTGTTCTGCAAACTCCGACCCGGCGTCTAAGCGTCCGTCGGTTAAAAGCGCAGGCTAGACAAGCTGCTACGCCGTGGTCTGGGCCTAAGCAATGTATACAGTAGGAGTGGAAATCTTTATGAGGTATTTGTTTCCCACAAGATAAACAGTTATTCACTTTTCTGACATCGGCTGAGGCAAGAAAGAGTCCCCAACGGGTACTTAGCTTTTAGAAGTCTTCAAGTAGTATTTGGTAGTAGTAATCTCTGGATCTGACCGACCGGCACTTGCGAACAGCTTCTGCTTCGCGCCACGGCAAGAAAGACTGAGGAAAATGGCGTCGGCTGATGCCTTTATACCCGAATAACTGCAGCTATGACGTCGGGTGAAGTGCGACACCAGCCGAGGCCAGACCCAGACTATGGAATCCGGCCGACCGAAGGGCTGCCTGACGACAGGACAACCCATTTGTAAGGACTGCAGATGCATCCTTGAAGGACATTCAATATTATGCAGGATGCCATGTAACCCAGGGCTTGCAGGACTTTCCTTGCTGTTAGCTGGTTCTGCTCTGTTAATGCCATGAAATAGAGAGGAAGGTGCTTCTGCTTTTCTGCTGTGAGGGATGCCATTTGATTTGATGTATCCAGCTCTGCACCCAAGAAAGTTATCCTTTGGGATGGTATCAGTCTTGACTTTTTTATATTGACTGTGTATCCCAGAGCTTGCAGTAGATGAATGACCTTTTTCAAATCTTTTGCTAATTTGTTTTTGTTGTCCGCTTGTAACAGGCAGTCGTCCAGGTAAGGGTAAATTTGAATTCCCTGAAGCCTGCAATGAGCAATTACTGATGCCAGGCATTTCGTGAATACTCTGGGCGCAGTAGATAAGCCAAAGGGCAATGTTGAGAATTGATAATGCTCTGATCCTGCAAGAAATCTGAGGTATCTTCTGCAATTTGGTCGTATGGGGACGTGCAGGTATGCCTCCTTGAGATCTAGAGTTACCAGCCAAGACTCCTTGTCCAGCATGGGAAGAAGCTGCTGTAGGGTCAGCATTTTGAATTTTGGAACAATGAGGTATGTGTTTAAAGCGGACAGGTCGAGAATAGGTCTCCATTGGTTTTCTTTTCTTGGTACCAGGAAAAGTCTGGAGTAAAATCCTTGCCCTTGTTCCATAGACGGTACCCTTTCTATAGCTCTCATCCTTAGTAAGTGGTGTATTTGTTCTAGAGCTTTTGTCTTCTGATTTGGAGGTAGGTTTGGCATTCCTCTCTTCCTTGGTAGAGTATGGAAGTGAAACCTGTAACCTTGGTCTATTGTCTGTAAAATCCATTTGTCTCCTGTGATGTGATGCCAGTTTACTGAAAATAAGGCTAGCTTTCCGCCTAAGGGTGCTTCTAGTTGTTCCCTGGTAGGCGGTCTCAGAGCCAAGTCACTGTGATTGTCCTGTGGAAGTGGTGGTGGCTGGATCTGTGGCAGTACTTCGCTGGTTGTTAGGCTGCCACTGACGTCCCCTGTAGGCACCTCTGGATTGACCCCTGCCTCTTGGGTGCCTATTCCTGCCTCTCTGAGCTCTGGAGGTGTCTGGAAAGGACCAATTCTTGGAAGGCCAGTTCCTGCTAAACCTTGGAGGTTGGACCTGCAAGAAATCCTTGACTGTCTGGACAGATTTTGCTTTGTCTTCCACCTTCTTCAGCACCTGCTGTGCAGGGGAGCCAAACAAATTGAGCTTATCCATGGGAGCATCTAGGAGCTTTGATTTAACATGGTCTGGTAAGGACTGCTCTTTTAACCATGCATGCCTTCTGATCACTGTACCAGTCATAGCTGATCTAAAGGAAGCCTCCAGTGCATCATAGCTGCATTTTAAGGAATGATTACTGACCTGCTGAATGTTATGTACCATTTCCTGAACAGATTTTTTGTCTAATGGTTCAGACGAGGACAGTTTTTTAGTTAACTGATCTAACATAAATTCCTGATACTGAATCATGTGGAATTGGCAGTTTAAGGCCCTAGCCGAAAGAGTAGCAGAAGTGTAAACTTTTTTACCCCATCTCTCTAAGGCCCTAGATTCCCTTTCAGAGGGGAGGGGGTTTTTGGTAGAGGTAGCTGCTACAGCCTTGGGTCCCTGGGAGATAGTTTCAGGATCTGCAAAAGGAGCCTTATACAAATGATAATGTGTGTCCGGAACCCTGTAGTACCTGTCGGGCTTAGAAGGGGCCGGAGGAAGAGAATCAGGAGCAGTACAAGCATCATTAAATGCATCATCCACAACAGTAAATACTGGAGGAATGGCTAAAGGCCTATGCTGTGGCAAATGCAAAAAGGTCCTAAGCCTTTTCCTAGAGTCTGAAAATCCTGGCCCTGCCATTGAAATTGTTCCCTCATAGCATGCAAGGTTTCCCCAAAAGAAAATTCCTCAGGCGGAGAGGCAGAAGGAATGGAGTCTTCTGCATCAGAGTCCTCATAAGGAGAATAAGGGCCCTCTGGAGGGTTTGTATTATCTGAATCATCAGAGGAGTAATCTGAAGAAACTGGCTCAGGGGCTCTGCTCTAGGCCTCTTCTCTGGAGGTGGGTGAGAGGCCCTGTCAGGGTGAGGTTGGGATCCCCGGATCAAAGAAATGAGATCCTCTGCTAGACTAAGCATTTGAGAACTAGAGCTAGGCCTGTGAGAGGGGGTCTTAGCAGGCACAGTTTTGGTAGATTTTGCTGCTTTAGCCCTGGCAAAAGCCTTAATCGACATGGATGCAGGGGGCCTAGCAGCTCCACGTGCAGGAGTAGATATATGTAAAGGTATAGTATCAGATAAATCCTGCGAACCTGCAAGAGCAGGTGGGATTTCAGTAGCAGATTCAGCCATGCTGGATGAGGCCTCGGTAGGAGGCAAGCTTTCGGCCGAAGGAAGAACCGTGGACTCGGTTTCAGCCAAAACCGAGACACTCGCGGTTGACTTAACCGCGGTTTCGGCTGAAACCGCGGACTGCGAGTGTCGGTCCTTTTCCTTGCGCTTTTTAGTTAATTGCGAAGTCGGAGTTTCCGACGGCATATTGTAAGCAAAAGCGGGCCAAAACTCCTCAGCAAATTCGACCCGCCTAAGCGTCTGGCGGTTGAAAGAAGCACAGGCTAGACAAGCTGCTACGTCGTGGTCTGGGCCTAAACAAGGTAGGCAGTAAGAGTGGAAATCTTTATGAGGTATTTGTTTCCCACAAGTTAAACAGTTATTCACTTTTTCTGACATCGGCTGAGGCAAGAAAGAGTCCCCAATGGGGTACTTAGCTTTTAGAAGTCTTCGGTAGTAGTAATCTCTGGTTCTGACCGACCGCACTTGAACAGCTTCTGCTTCGGGCGCCACGCGGCAAGAAAGACTGAGGAAAATGGCGTCGGCTGATACCTTTATACCCGAAGAACTGCAGCTATGACGTCGGGTGAAGTGCGACATCAGCCGAGGCCAGACCCAGACTTTGGAATCCGGCTGACCGAAGGGCTGCCTGACGACAGGACAACCCATTTGTTAGGACTGCAGATGCATCCTTGAAGGACATCCAGGACTGCAACAGTGAATACACTCGAACATCTACATTTATGGTAAGAGTACACAACTGTACTATGTTCTTCGTGTTTCACTGTTGCAGTCATCACATTTGGGTAGATTCCCAAAGCTAAGGATGGGAGGAGGCATTTAGATAACATTAGGACCAGCTATAAGGCCCTGCAAGACTGCAGTGGCAAAGCCAGCTCTGGATTTAGACAAAATTGATAAATGGTAATGCTTGGTGAAAGTATGTACAGAACCTCCAGGTAGCAGCTTCTAGGATATCCCTGGTAGGTACACCTCTGAGAAAGGCTGTAGAGGTAGATGCAGCCCTGGTTGAATGGGGTCTAATCCCCTGGGGGATAGGTTTTCCATGGTGCTTATAGCAGAAATGAATGCAATGGCCTATCCATTTAGAAATGGTTTGCTTTGAAATGGCCTGCCCCTCTGCCCCTGTAGCAAATGCCACCAGCAGTTGTTCAGATTTCCTAAGAGGTTTAGTCCTGTCCCAGTAAAATCTAAGTTGTCTGTGCACATCTAAGGAGTGTAGTATCCGTTCCCCTTTGTTCTGTGGATTAGAAAAGAAGGTTGGCAAATGAATGGACTGATTAAGGGCCACACTGGATACCACCTTGGGCATAAAGGAGGGATTGGTCCTGAGAGACACCCTGTCTGCATGAAAGATGATGAAAGGCTCCACTGCCTTAAGGGTCTGTAGTTCAGATACCCTTATTGCTGAAGTAATTGCTAAAAGGAAGGCTGTTTTGTTTTCCAAGAAAGAAATTTTAACTCCGCACTTCCAGCTGGCTCAAAAGGAGGAAAAGTGAGTTTTTCCAATACAAAGTTAAGGTCCAAGGCTGGAGTTGGGGCTCTCCTGGGGTGGTCTTAAATTTTTGGCCCCTCTGAGGAACTGCTTGAGCAGTGGATGAGAGAAAAGAGGTGGTTCTGTGTTGTAATGAGCTGAAATGGCTGAGGCGTGAATTTTGATGGAGGAAAAAGAAAGGCCCTTGTGAAGCATCTCAGTTAAGTATTGAAGAATCTGAGGTAAATTGGACGCTGCTGTGCCCATCCCTTGAGTTTGTTTCCAGGTGCAGAATCTTTTCCATTTTTCAGCATAAGATTTTCTAGTACTAGGCCTCCTTGCCTTCAAAATGACATTCAACACTTGTTTACTGAGGGATGGTAATGGAGAGATTAGGACATTAGCCAGGTTGCCAGGGTCAGGGTTTGAAGCTGAGGGTGCAGAATCTGTCTCTCCTGCTGTGACAGCAGGGTAGGGGTCTGAGGCAGGTGCCATGGAGCCAGCAGTGACAAACTGCAAAAAAGGGGGTACCAGTGTTTGCGTGTCCAGGCTGGTGCAATCAGTAGCTACCTTGGTTTGTCCTGTTTGATCTTTAGTAGTACTTTGGGGAGGAGAGGCATAAGAGGAAAGGCATAAACTAATAGATTTTTCCAGCTGAAGGACAGAGCATCCACTTTCCAAGCTTGTTTGTGGGGAGTCCTTGTGCCGAATTTATCCAATTGGTAGTTCTAGAGGGAGGCAAACAGGTCTATATCTGGGCTCCCCCATTTGCTTATCAACATGTTGAAAATCTTTGGTTCCAGTTTCCACTCGTGTGGGTCCATGAGATTTCTGCTGAGTTAGTCTGCCAGTGTATTTAGTTTTCCTGGCAGGAATTGAGCCTGTAGATGCACTTGGTAGCTCAAGGCTGTGTTCCACAGAGCCATGGCTAGTCTGCAGAGGGGGTAAGAATGGGTACCCCCCTGCTTGTTTATGTACCACATAACAGTGGTGTTGTCCGTCCTTACCATTAATTGTCCGGGAAGAATGTGGTCCTTGAAGGCTGTCAGAGCATTCTGTACAGCTAACATTTCCTTTTGATTGATATGCAGGTGCATTTGACTTGGGTTCCATTTGCCCTGAATGCACTTCCCTGCCAGGTGAGCCCCACCATGCATAGTCTGATGCATCTGTTGTTAGAGTTTGGGCGGCAGGGGGTAGAGTGAATGGTAGTTCCTTGTTTTGGTAGCAGGCCTCTGCCCATCAAAGGAACTCTAACTGTAGGCAAGGTATGATAGGGATCATTGCTTCTAGATCCTGAGAATGTTGACACCATAGGCTTTTTAGGTACCATTGTAGTTTCCTCATATGCAGTCTTGTATATGGAATTACTAGAATGCAGGAAGCCATGACCCCCAAGGCTTGCAGCATTTGCCTTGCAGATGGCAGGGATTTGGTGACCATTAATTTGAAGTAAGTTATCAAATTAATTTGTTTCTCTGGTGTGAGGAAAGCCATCTGGGAAGTGGTGTTCTAGCTTGCTCCCAGGAATATAATTTGTTGACAGGGTACCAGATGTGATTTCTTTTTGTTTATGGTGTACCCCAGACAAGTTAGCACCTTTTGTATAAATGCCAGATGGTTCAAAAGTATGTCCTGGCTTTCTGCTTGAATTAGACAATCGCCCAGGTATGGGTATATTTGAATATTTCTTTGCCTGCAAAATGCAATAACTGGAGCTAGGCATTTTATGAATACCCTGGGTGCAGTAGATAAGCCAAAGGGCAGTGCAGAGAACTGATAGTGCATGTAGCCTGCTTTAAAGTGTAGGTATCTTCTGCAGGATTCCCTGACTGGGATGTGCAGGTAGGCTTCTTTTAAATCCAGTGGTGCCAACCAGGCATCTTTGCCTAGCACAGGAAGTAACTGGTGAAGCATTAGCATCTTGAATTTTGGAATCACCAAAAAGATGTTTAGTATGGAAAGGTCCAGGATAGGAAGCCAAGAGTGGTCTTTTCTGGGTACCAGGAAAAGTCTTGAGTAGAAACCTTGTCCCTTTTCCTCTTCTGGTATAGTTTGAATAACCTTTATGCTGAAGAGAGAGAGTACTTGCTTTTGGGCCTCTGCCCACTGATTTGGGGGTAGATCTGGCCAAAAGTTTGGGGTTGGTAATGTGTGGAAGTGAAATCTGTATCCTTGGGAAACTATATTTAACACCCATTTGTCCTGGGTAATGAGTTCTCAGTTTTTTGCCTGCAGAGCAATCTTTCCCCCTAAAGGAGCAGTCAGTTGAGAAGTGCTTGGAAGTTTTAAAGTTAAGTCATTAAGACAGTTTATCATAGGGGGGAGTCTTACTACTCCCTGATTTGGAAGTGGGAGCCCCCCACTGCTGAGTCCTGTGTGTGCCCTGGGACTGAAGCCTGGGTGTTCTGCTGGTTCTGGGTTTGGACTGAGAAGGCCTGGAAGAGGCAGGAAAAGACCAATTATTAGAGGGTCATTGCCTACTAAATCTTGGAGGTTGTACTTGTAGAAAATCTTTAACAGTTTGCATAGATTTAAGAACTTCTTCTGCTTTGTTGCCAAACAGGCAGTCCTGATTTAAGGGAGCATCCAGCAATTTAGCTTTAACATGATCTGGCAAAGATTGCTCCATAAGCCAAGCATGCCTTCTAAGTACAGACCCAGTGACAGCAGCCATACAAGATGCCTCTAGTGAATCAAAACCACATTGCAAAGTATGCTTTCCAACCTGTTCAGCAGAATGCATTAAATCCTGTAGATCCTTATTTTCAGCACAATCAGGAATCAACATAATTTTCTGTTTAAGCAATCCAATGATATGCTACTGATACTTTAACATATGAAACTGGCAGTTTAAGGCCCTAATGGCCAAAGTTGCAGAAGTGTATACTTTCTTACCCCATCTATCCAGCACCCTGGAGTCTCTATCAGAGGGGGTAGGATTTTTGGCAGTAGTAGCTTTGATGCCCTTGGGTCCCTGTGAAATGGTCTCAGGATCCACAGTAGGATTTTTAAAAAAGGAACTTGTGAGAGTCCGGAACCCTGTAATATCTATCAGGTTTTCTGGGAGCAGAAGGTAAAGAGTCAGGGGCCAAGCTAGATTCAGAAAAGGCATCATCAGCAATGTCTAGTACATGAGGGATAGCTAAAGGTCTGTGCTGGAGCAGGAGTAAGAAATCCCTAAGCCTCTTTATATAATCAGAGTAATTCTGGCTTTCCCAGCGAAAGTGCTCCCTAAGGGTATGCAGGGATTCACCAAAAGAGAAATCCACGGGGGGGGGGGGGGCAGAGGGAATAGAGTCCTCTGCATCAGAATCCTCATAGGTAGATAAGGGTAAATCCTGGTCATCAGAGGAAACAGAAATTTCAGAATCCTGGTCAGAAGTATCATAAGCAAATTCAGTCCTAGGTCTCTTAGAGGGGGAAGGTTGGCTTCCCCTGATTAAAGTGATAAGGTCTTCAGCCATTCTTATCATCTGTTTTTTAGGCATAGAGGCCTGACCATGTGGTCTGGGCATCGGTTTTCTAGGCATAGTTAGAGTTTTAGTCCTTGAAGAAGAAGATGGTATTGGTTTAATATGCAAGTCAGTAGGCCTGAATACACCCTCAGAAGCCGGTGCCTGCACAGCGGCTCAGGACCCATCCAAGGTAGAGACATACGCAGGTTCCACAGCTGAAGCATCTCGTGGCATACTTGACTCCAAATGGGTCTCAGTAGAGGCCTGCGAATCTGAAGTGGTGAGTATCAGGGGCTGCAAAAGCACCTCTGAGTACCGGCGAACTGGCAACTGGCTTAGGAAAAGTGTCGTCGGCAGCTTTGGAACTAAGCAGCCTGACTCTATCTTTATCTTTGCATTTTCTTGGAATGTCGGTAGTCTGATGACTTACTGAAGATATATCTGGATAATTGAACTGAGTACCAAAATATTTAAAAGCATAAATATACCGACGAATAGTTTGTTGCATATATAAGGCACAAAACTGACAGTGAGGTACGTTGTGGTCAGGGCCTAAGCAAGGAATACAGTACGAATGAAAATCTTTGTGAGGTATTTGCTTTCCACAAGAAATACAATTATTGACTTTTAATGACATCGGTTTAGAGCAAGAAAGTTTCCCCAATGGGGTACTTAGCTTTAGTTGAAGACTTCGGTTCTGAAACTCGAAAATGAAAATTTCAGGAGTCGGCCGACCGGCCCTTGCGAACTGCTTCTGCTTCGGGCACCGCATGGCAAGAAAGACTGATGTAATGACGTCGGCTGCATACTTTATACCCCTGACTACCTGACATCATGGAAGATGAGACAGCAACCGACGCAGGACCCAAGACTTTGATAATCAGGCTGATTGAGGGTTAATGCAAGCAGATAACCCAAATGTGATGACTGCAGCAGTGAAACACGAAGAACATCTGTACAGTTTCTGTGCAAACAATGTGGGGACTGCCAGCTGCATATTTTAGGATGTATAACCAGATGTTAATATGCAATGGGGGAATATCAGTGTCTGAGAAGCCTAAGTTAGGTTTGATTTACCAACAAACCTAACTTATTGTGCAGTATCCTCCTGAAAATATTAGCTGTCTCCCACCAGAAATTGAAGAGACTGAGGAAGTATTCATTGCAAAAGTGAGAATAGCTGACAGCTGCATGGCACAAGAGAACCCATGGGAGCTTGCTTAACTGTAGTTAGTGCACTAACATCAGTTTGTGAGAAGAAGTAAGTGAACCTACCTGAGTTCTGCCTCAGAACAATGTGATAATGACAAAATGGTGTGATGAATCTCAGAGTACCTCACTGCGGCTGAAGAAATACGGCCCATCTCCGAGAGGCCTTACTTCTCAGAGCCAAAATCAGGAGGGCACCTATCCATTTTTATCTATGATAATGTGAATATGATGAGAAGGCTCTGAATGTTCTCTGCAGAGAAGACTGGGGTCATAGCTGCATGCAAGACATTGTATTGATGTTTCAACTGTCACATATTTTGAGGAAGATGGAGGATTTGGGCTTGGCCTGGTTACTTGTTATTGACTTTAATCTGGTCAAGCACCTGCTTCACATTATGAAAATCCCTATCCAGTTGGTCAGTCTTCTGGAATTCCTCCAGTACAGCAGGACTGTGTGTAGTAATGTAGGCCTCAAACCTCCTTCAATGCTGCCTGTGAATAGCTATGTTGAAATGCCAATACATAAAGCATCCCTTAACATTATGCAATTGACGTCAGCCTCAGCATAAAAGGCAGCTGAGGCTGAAGTTCTCAGGACCACATAATCAGCTGGAAGACTTATGCACTTTAGAAACTGAATGAAGGAGCCTTCCAGTGATGCACATCAGGATGCTGGCCAGCTGAATATGTAATAAGAATGAAATGGGGTCTGGGACTAGAACTCCTCCTTGTCTCTAGCAACATGGTGACGTACGTGGATTACTTTAAGGATGTTCCGAAGGGACACAACAGTTTGCCCTCAGCTGCCTGCTCATGTGTTATTTCAGCTTTCTGAAATTGGGCTCTTTAGCTCAAGATATGCACACCCCACTCCACAGTTTACATCACCTGAGCCAAAGATAGGTTCACCCCACCTTCTTTTCGAACATCTAAGGACTGACTCCTACATGACTAACTTCATTCATCTGAAAAGTCAGTAGCCCTTGTATGCGCACAGTCTTCTCTCAAACAGAGTCAAAAGCCTTGAACAACCTATGCAAAAGAAAACAGTCACATGACACTGCTCACTATAACTGCATAAATTTAAGTTAGGAGATTAGCATTGTACTGTGAATTATCTGCACACTGATGTCAGTCTTTCAAGCCTGACTTCCAGAGCAGTCAAACCTTCCCATAACATCTGTATTCCTCTAAGTACCAGGGCTGCCAGCAGGATGTTTTGCTGTGTGTTTTTTTTTTTTTTTTTTTTTGTGGGGGTGGAAGCAAGACTGCACCACCTATATTTAGTTTAGGAAGCATTAAATGTGTTGAGGTCCCTAGAAAATATATCTAGAGCACAACAATCAGATGCTCAGGTAAGAGCCACCCTCTCCAAAGCAAAAAACACAGCATCAATGGGACCAGACGGTGTCCCGGGCTGCATCCTACATGAACTCCAAGAAGAGCTAAACCCAAACATAAAACTACTGTTCAATCTCAGCCTTACTAAAGGATATGTACCCAAAGAGTGGTGTACAGCAATGGTGGTCCCTCTCCACAAAGGTGGTGCCTCAATGGATCCTGGAAACTATCGCCCCATAAGCCTGACTAGCTTGGTCTGCAAAGCTATGGAAAGGATCATCATGGACCTTATAAATAAAGATATTGGGGACCTACAGACACTGGATCCTACCCAGTTTGGCTTTAAGGGCAGATCCTGCCTCTTAAACCTGGTCGATTTCTTTGAAACAGTCACCAAGGCCATTGACGAGGGGAAGGCGGTCCACACAGCCTACCTGGACCTCGCAAAAAGCCTTCGATACAATACACCACTGGCATTATAGATAAGCTCACCAGCTTACATATAAACCCCTATGTCACTAGGTGGGTGGCAAACTGGCTCAAGGATAGAACCCACATGGTTAGAATTGCTGGAGCCATGTCAGACTCCAAACCAGTTACAAGTGGCATCCCACAAGGCTCAGTCCTGGGACCTCTCTTGTTCGGTATATATTTCTCAGAGGTACAGGCCAACATGGAAGGACTGTGGCTGACCAAGTTCGCAGATGACTGCAAACTGGGCACCATAATTGACACTCCAGCTGACACAAGCATCCTCCAAAAGGGCCTCATAGAAACAAACAACTGGTGCCAGAGCCATGGCCTCAAGCTAAACACCAAAAAGTGTATAGTCATCCCCTTTGGCAAAACAAAGTGCCACAAATTACCACATAAGTGGTAATCCATTAATCTGGAAGAAGTAATTAGGGACCTGGGGACCCAAGTTGATAGCAATCTCTCATTTGACAACCACCTGGCCAAAGTGGTTAGAATAACATTTTATATAGCCCACCTAATCATGAAGGGATTCACATCTAGATCAGGGGAGGTCATTGTGCCTCTTTACTCATCCCTCATCAGGCCCATAATTGAGTACAATGCCCCTTTTGGGATGTACCTTACCAGACACCTGCAGCAACTGGAAAGACCCCAAAAGTACCTCACCAAGAGGATCAAAGGGCTCAAACAGATGCCATATGCTGCCCGGTTAAAGAAACTCCAGCTCCACTCAGTGGCATACCGCCTGCTCAGAGGCGATCTGTGCCTGACATATAAAGCCATGTCCAACCCAGAATTAATGGACATGCTGCACCTCAGAAAATCCAAATCCCATCGAGCTACGCTCGAGACTTGAACCTCAGCACTGAAATAAATAGGACATGCTGGAGGGACAGATTCATAACCCAGAAGCTCCCTTCACTCTGGAATAAAATCCCAGTCCAGGTTAGGCAGAGTCCCTCATTGACTCTCTTCATGAGGAATCTTGACGAGTGGATGGGGGATCGTAGGTTTACCCCGGGTATCACTTCTGTGTCACTGTTAGACAGAGGCACAGTATACTAACCTCAAAAAAGGGCATAGCAAAATTAATTTAAAATGGGTGGCGAAAGCCAATCACACTCTGGCTAGGCTTATAAATGCCCTAGGGCAGATAGCCTAGTATGAACCTATGAACCTATGAACTACAGAAGATTTCATTAGTACAAAGCCAGCACATACCCTAGATTCCCAACAAGAGGCCCTGCTCGCAGGACAAAGAAAACAGCCTTCATCCCAAAGCCTACCTTATGGACAGACATCATCTACATCTACAGGAACAGTATCACCTCCACACCCTTAATCTCAGATGAGGTAAGTGGACTACAAAAAAAATAAAAGCAACAGTATAAAATGAAAAGGAGGTCCTTCTATGCCAGGGATCCTTTTATTCATATAAAGAAGACTATGGTGAGTACCGTCACAAAGCTGTGTTATATTCATCATGAGGATCACTGCCACAGATTAGCTCATTATACATGAAGATAGTATTAGAGCAGTTAGTTATATAGGGGGAATCCTGGCCTTGATCAAGAGAACTGTATTACAGTATGCCTTTTAAAAATGCTGTGAAAAAATCTACCCTGCTTCTAAACTGTACATCCTTGTTTGTCATGGTTGGAGAAAATGTGAGTTGTGGTCTAAGTGGTTATTTTACAGATGTTCTATAAGAATACATTCTGGAAGAAGGCTGCTATAGTGATCAGTGCCCTGGTGGTGTGCCCTCAGGTGAACCGTTAGCACCTTACCATAATAGTTAAGCAAAAAGTGATACATCTCCTATTATTAAACAAAATTCTATCCAGAGCTGTAAACTCCCTCTGCTAGGTAATGTGCACCAAAAAATGTTGTTACACTTTGTCAGTAATTGTGCATTGAAAAAGTACAGTTTTGTACCTACCATAAATGTAGATGTTTGAGTGTTCACCCTGCTGCAGTCATCACACTTGGGTTATCCTGCTGTCAGGCGGTCCCGCAGTCGGCCCGAATTCCAAAGTCTTGGTCCAGCGTTGGTTGCTGTCGCTTCTTCCCTGACGTCAGTGCGTCAGGGGTATATAAGAGGCATCCAACGCCATTTTCTTCAGTTTTTCTTGCCCCAGATGTCAGGTGCCCCCAAAAGGTAGGCAATATATATATATATATATATATATATATATATATATATATATATATATATATATATATACATATATATATATATATATATATATATATATATATTATATAAAATATAAAAAAAATAACAAACCCTTGGTACAAGCAAATACACCGCAGAGGTAGTATAGGATAAAGTGGTAGAGATACTTTCAGCTAGTTCGAAGGGGATGGAGGGAGGGTAACCTGGACTGCAGCAGGGTGAATACTCGAACATCTAAATTTATGGTAGGTACAAAACTGTACTATGTTCATCGTGTTACCTTGCTGCAGTCATCACACTTGGGTTGAATCCCAAAGCTAAGGAGGGGAGGTGGAGTCAAACAGAGTTAGAAGAAGCTAGTAGGCCCTGCAAAACTGCAGTGGCAAAACCAGCTCTAGTGTTAGAGTAAAGAGGTAAGTGATAGTGTTTGGTGAAGGTGTGCACTGAACTCCAAGTAGCAGCTTCCAGAATATCCTTGGTTGGCACTCCCCTGAGAAAGGCTGCTGATGTAGCTATAGGCCTGGTGGAGTGGGGCCTAATGTTAGCAGGTACTGGTTTCCCATGATGTGTGTAGCAGAAACATATGCAATGTCCTATCCATTTAGAAATGGTCTGTTTTGAGATAGCTTTTCCTTGTGATCCTGTAGCACAGGCTACAAAGACCTGGTCAGTTTTTCTGAAAGCCTTAGTTTTATCCAAGTAGTAACGTAATTGCCTGTGAATGACCAAAGAGTGCAGGAGCCTTTCTCCTTTGTTCTGGGGATTAGGGAAGAAGGTGGGCAAGTGAATGGTTTAGGGCCACACTGGATACCACCTTTGGCATAAAGGAAGGATTAGTTCGTAGAGAAACTCTGTCTTGATGAAAAATGAGGAAAGGTTCCACTGCCATTAGTGCCTGTAGCTCTGAGACTCTTCTAGCTGAGGTTATTGCTAGTAGTAGGGCAGTTTTCCATGAAAGAAATTTTAAATCAGTTGAAAAAGCTGGTTCAAAGGGCGGCAGTGTAAGCTTTTCCAGGACAAATTTGAGATCCCAAGTAGGTGTTGGAGCTCTACTTGGTGGTCTTAAGTTCTTAGCCCCTCTGAGGTACTGTCTTAGGAGTGGATGTGAAAATAAAGGAAGATCCGTGCTGTAATGAGCTGAAATTGCTGAGGCGTGAATCTTAATAGATGAAAAGGAAAGTCCTTTGTGTAACATCTCAGTTAAATATTGTAGAATCTGAGGAATGTTCGGCTCCAGGGGATTTAGGCCTTTAGCCTGGTTCCAGGAGCAAAATCTTTTCCATTTGTCTGAATAGGTTTTCCTGGTGCTGGGCCTCCTGGCCTCCAGAATGACATTCATAACAGCTTTGGATAAGGGTGTTGGCTGGTTGTTTAGGTAATTTGCCATGCAGCCAGGTTTAAAGTCTTGAGCTGGCTGTGTAGAATCAGATTGTCTTGCTGGGTGAGTAGGTGAGGAATTTGTGGCAAAATCCATGGTGGGCCCTGGGCCATGTTCCTTAAAACTGGGTATAAATGTTGGCGCGACCAGTCTGGTGCAACAAGAATCATTTGTAGCCTCTCTAATCTGACTTTCAGCAGTACCTTTGCTAGAAGAGGCAGTGGAGGGAAGGCATACACTGTTGTTCTTTTCCAGCTGAATGAGAGAGCGTCCACTTTCCAAGCTAGTGGATGGAAGGTCCTTTGCAAAATTTTTTGAAGTTGGTGGTTGTGGGGGCTTGCAAACAGATCTATGTCTGGGCGTCCCAATTTTTGAGCTATCATTGCAAATACTTGTGGATGTAGTTTCCATTCGTGTGGATCCATGATGCTTATGCTTAGGGCGTCTGCCAATGTGTTTTTCTTTCCTGGCAGGAATTGTGCTTGTAATTGAACCTGGTAAGACAGTGCAGTATTCCACAAGGTCATTGCTTGCCTGCATAGAGGGTAGGAATGTGTGCCCCCTTGCTTGTTTATGTACCACATAACTGTGGTGTTGTCTGTCCTTATTAGTAGTTGTCCTGGATGTAGAAGGTCCTTGAAAGCTGTTAAGGCATTCTGCACTGCTAGCATTTCTTTCTGATTGATATGCAGGTGTCTCTGATCTGTAGTCCATTTGCCCTGAATGCACTGTCCTGCCATGTGTGCTCCCCAGGCATAGTCCAATGCATCTGTTGTCATAGTTTGCCTGGCTGTGGGTAAGGTGAAAGGCTGACCCTTGTTGAGGTGACATGCCTGTGCCCACCATAGAAACTCCTGTTGAAGGCAGGGAATGAGTGGAATCATTGTTTCCAAGCTGTGGCTGTGCTGAGTCCATACACTTTTCAGGTACCATTGTAATTTCCTCATATGCAGTTTTGCAAATGGTATTAGTAGTATGCAAGATGCCATGAATCCCAAGGCCTGCAGAATTTTTCTTGCAGGGAGTTGGGTCTTTGTTGCCATTATTTTGAAATATTGAAACAGCTGTCGTTGTTTGCCTGGCATGAGATTAGCCATCTGGGCCATTGTATTCAAGCTGGCACCCAGGAATGTTATGTTTTGTGAGGGCACTAGTTTTGATTTCTTTTCGTTTACTGTGTACCCTAGGCAACTTAGAAGGTGTTTGACAAATGCTAGATGCTGTAAAAGAATGTCCTTGCTTTCTGCTTGAATAAGACAGTCATCCAGGTATGGGTATATTTGAATTCCTCTTTGTCTGCAGTATGCAATTACTGGTGCCAAGCATTTTGTGAAGACCCTGGGTGCAGTAGATAAGCCAAAGGGCAGTGCAGAGAATTGATAATGCGTTGAACCTGCAATGAAGTGGAGGTATCTTCTGCAATTTTGTCTGATAGGGACATGCAGGTATGCCTCCTTGAGGTCCAAAGTGACTAGCCAAGCATTCTTGCCCAGCATGGGAAGAAGCTGCTGTAGTGTTAGCATCTTGAATTTTGGTACTTGCAGATAGGTGTTCAGAATTGAAAGATCCAGAATGGGTCTCCATGCTTTGTCCTTTCTTGGAACTAGGAAGAGTCTTGAGTAAAATCCTTGTCCCTGCTCCTGTGTAGGTACCTGTTGAATGGCTCTCATGTTCATGTGTTCAGCTGTAATTTGTTTTTGTGCCTCTGCCCATTGATTTGGTGGCAGGTTTGCATTCCTTTGATCCTTGGTATGGTATGAAAGTGGAATCTGTATCCTTGAGAGACAATGTTTAGAACCCATTTGTCTTTTGTGATGATGTGCCAGTTGTCTGCAAAAAAGGTGTTGCCAGGAGAGATTTGCTTGGTAGTTTGAGGATAGACTCATTGTGTTTGTCTTCTGCTAGCTTGGGGCCTGTCTTTTCCTCCTTTCTGGGTAGCAGACCTCCATTGGCGAGGTTTGTAAGGGCCCTGTGACTGATCTCTGCCCCTTGGGCATCTGTATTTGCCCCTCTGTGATCTGTCTGAAGCTGGAAAGGACCAATTTTTTGTTGGCCAATTTCTGCTGAAGTGAGGGGGTTGTACCTGCAAGAAATCCTTGACCATTTGCATAAATTTAGCCTTATCCTCCATTTTCTTTAAAACCTCTTCTGCTTTGACACCAAATAATACATCCTGTTGTAAAGGTGCATCTAATAATTTTGCTTTAACATGGTCAGGGAGGGTTTGCTCTTTTAACCAAGCATGTCTACGAATGACTGAGCCAGTAACAGCTGCTCTACAGGAAGCTTCCAGTGAATCAAATCCACATTGTAAAGTATGCTTGCACACCTGTTCAGCTGCATGCAACAGATCCTGCATTTCCTTGAATTCAGGCTGTTCTGAGTGTGTGCTCATTTTTTGTTTTAACTGAGACATCAGGAATTGTTGATATTTCAACATGTGAAACTGGCAATTTAATGCTCTCATAGCCAGAGTTACAGAGGTGCATATTTTCTTTCCCCATCTATCTAGGGTTCTGGAATCTCTTTCAGAGGGCACAGGATTTTTAGCCATAGAAGCCTTTGCTCCCTTAGGACCCTGGGATATGGTTTCTGGGTCAGCTACAAGGCTCTTATAGAGGAATTTGTGTGAGTCAGGTACTCTGTAGTATCTGTCTGGCTTGGCTAGAGCAGGAGGTAGAGAGTCTGGATTTAAACTAGACTCCAAGAAGACATCATCCACAATATCTAAAACAGGAGGGATAACAAGAGGTCTGTGCTGGGGTAATAAAAGGAACTCTTGGAGCCTTTTCTTAGAATCTGAGTAATCCTGGCCTTCCCAGTGGAAATGTTCCCTCATGGTATGTAATGTTTCCCCAAAGGAGTAGTCTTCAGGGGGAGATGCTGAGGGAATAGAGTCTTCAGCATCAGAATCCTCAAGGTGGAAAAGTGTAATCCTGTTCCTCAGAAGAATCCGAGGAGAGAGAAACCTGGTCAGAGGATGCATAATCCTCCTCTTGTCTTGGTCTTTTATCAGGAGGGGGATGGGAACCCCTGATAAGGGTAATTAAATCTTCAGCCATCTTAAGCATCTGTTTCTTAGGCATGGGGCCTTGACCTGTAGACTGATGAACAGTTTTCTTAGGTTTTAAAGGAGTTTTAAGCTTAGCATAAGATTTAATAGTGAATGTAGTCGGTCTGAAGACAACTTCTTCAACCGAAGGTGTTTCCTCTGCACCGGTGTCTAAATCTGCTCCGGTGTCGGTAGATGGCTGCGTCGGCCTAGTAGACTCCGCTTGGGAGTCGGCAGCTGTCTGGGGTTCCAGCTCTGTGGTCATCAGGGGCTGCGTAGGCACCTCACCGAAAACCGGAGAACCAGCGACAGGCCCAGCTGAGGCCTCGGGTTCTGGCTTATTCCTAGGCTGCCTGTCCTTATCCTTGTGTTTTTTATGAATTGCGGTCGCCGGCTGCTCTGACGGCATAATATAATTGAATTTCCTACCAAAGTAATGCCGTGCGAAGTCAAAACGGCGTTTGATAGTGCGTTTATTAAACCTAGCGCAAAACTGACAACCTGTGACGTCGTGGTCTGGGCCTAGGCAAGGAATACAATAGGAATGGAAGTCCTTATGATGTATTTGCTTCCCACAAGAAATGCAATTGTTAACTTTTTCTGACATCGGACTGAGGCAAGAAAATGTTCCCCAATGGGGTACTTAGCTTTATTGAAGACTTCGGACTGAAATTCAAATCGAAAATCTCAGGTGTCGGCCGACCGGCACTTGCAAACTGCTTCTGCTTCGGGCACCGTGTGGCAAGAAAGACTGAAGAAAATGGCACTGGATGCCTCTTATATACCCCTGATGCACTGACATCAGGGAAGAAGCGACAGCAACCGATGCTGGACCAAGACTTTGGAATTCGGTCCGACTGCGGGACCGCCTGACGGCAGGATAACCCAAGTGTGATGACTGCAGCAGGGTAACATGATGAACATTGATATGTTACATTTTGTCTGAAACTGTGCATTGTGCATGGGTCATGGCTGAAAAGGGTCAACATACTAGCACATCTACTAGGTTAACAATGAAAGAAAGAAAGGAAGAATCACAGAAATACTCAGATACTAAGACAAGGTTTACTCAGACACTGCCTATCCTATTTCCCCTGGCATGAAAGAGAGAAAAAATGGTCCGAAGTCTGGTTCTGTTTGAATAATACCTGAGATGCCTGAGTACAACCATCATATGCAGGATTCTCTATGATGATTTAGGTAAAACAGATAACTGAATGGTTTAGTCCAAACACCAGCTCAGTGGTGTTTCACTGACTTACAGGTAGCTGTCCCCTTCATCCTGCCAGCTCTGACCCAATCACTCATGACTGATGTCATTCACTGGTTGAGGACATCATTTCTAGGAAGTTCTTACCCAGATTTTTCTCTTCCTTTGTCTCCACTGCCTGTCAGTTTTCAGCATCATCCTGACCAACTGACCCATTCATTCTCTCATCAATGAGGACAAGAGATGGCTGAGAGGGGTCATCATTAAAGCATCCATCAGGATGGTTCAATGGTTTTTACTTATGGACCTAACTCTTCATGTGCTCTTGACCAGGACAGAAGGGTTTGTATAATTAGCTGACCACAAAGGTTGTCCCTCTCTTCTGCAAGGGACATTGCCATCAGGCTGTCCCACCCTCTTCCCTAAAGCATGAGGAATGTTTTCCCTTGTCTCCACCAGACAAACCACACTTCCCTACTTGCTATCTATAAGAGTTGTTCTGATTTAGTCAAAGCTAGCAGTCATAGATGGTCATTCAAGGTAAATGTCAGTTTCCACCAATGATGTGTCTTGTAATTGAACCTGTTATTTACCCTCTTGGGCACAATATCAAGGTGAAGGCAAGGTTGAGAGGGTGTTCCATTTGGAGACCTAGAGATGGCATATGTGTTAAATATAGACAGTGCGTTTTGGTCTCCTCTGACTGGGACCCCTAACATATGCTCAAGAGATTCACTGCTGAGTATAAAGCCATAATGTAATGAGTCTCAGTACTACCAGATATGAAGCTAATGTACTCTACCAGGAAAAAAAAAACAAGTAGATTGCTCTCTTCAGATTGGGAAGGGGGTATAAAGCTTCCTTACTGGAGGAATTTGGCCATGTTAGGGTCCTTTTCTTAAATAATAAGAAATCATAAGACTGACAAGTGGACAGTGGTCTGTTCAAAGACTTGACACTGACCTGATCAACGGTGGTAAAGTGGAAGCTGAGTCCTCAGTAAAAGTTCTTGGTTACTAGTCTGGTCAGTCTACAACTGCATCCTGTGAGTAGTGACTGAAAAACAAGCTCACATATACAAGCAGCAGAAATGAAGTTTCGCTGCAGGTTTGTCCAGCTTACTTTCAGTGAAAGGGTGAGAAGCACAAAGATCCCAAAGCTCTGTTCAATGCAGAACTGCTTGATGTTCCACACTGAACAGAAGAGGGTTCGCTGTGCAAGTTTTTGATTGGCTCGTATGCTGGCATACGGGTCAACGCCAAACATGGAGCTACTTCTCTTTAAAGACTAAAGACCATTTTTTTTTTTTTTTTGGGTCTTCACCTAGTGAGAAAGACCTTTTGTCTGTATCCGGCCAGTCAAGAATCTGGCAACCCTAGGAGGACGAAAAAATATGTGCTGGTATAATACCAGCACATATTTGTTCATCCTCTTTTTCTTATAACCAAATATGGTAACCCTACCTTTGGATAACAGTAACATTATACAGTAGGACTGGACACCCTTTGTAAATGCCTTTTAGTAGCTGATAAGTAGGGGTTGGTGGTAGTGGAAACTACCTTATAGACTGAGCAGAAGGGGGCATAGCTAGTAAACCTGTGCCAGCCTTCCCCAGGTGTGTGTATGTGTCTGTGTGTGTGGGTGTGGGTGTGTGTGTTTGTATATAAATCAAATCTCAAACTGTGTGTGTATCAGATACTTGGGCAGAGACACGATGCACTGGTTGGACAGAGAGGATGCTGGAGGTTTTGGCTTGACCCCTCAGCTGAGATCTTAGCCCTATAGCTGTGCCAGTGGGGAGTCTTATTGGGAATCTGGAGAAAGAGGGAGAAATCAGTGCCAGACTGACTGTGTTCTCTGTGTGCTCTTAAGGGAAACCTAACTTTACTGTGTGTGTACTTGTAATCGTCCCATTGTGTACATCCCTCACTGCTGTCAGTGGTGAGGATTGAGGCTCCTTGATTACTGGGCCACTGCAGTGGCATCACAGTGGACACCACTGCAGGTACACTACAGTAAATTAATTCCTAGTGAGCCAATGCAACAAACTGCAGATGAGCTGCATTCTGCTGAAACAAGTTTGATTTTTTTATTACTTTTGTGTTTATATATTCATTCAAGCAGACCAAAACTCCTGTATAATCCCTAAACACAGGCATCTGAGTTTAGCTGAATCTTATCTGGCTAATAAAAATGCAATTTAGAGAAAAATGGATGCTGCATCTGTCACAAAGACTTGAGTGTCATGCAGGTCAGTTTGTTTAATGACAACAGGCTGCAATGTAGCAGTTTTCCTCAGTTTGCCTCTGACCCTTGGTAAGACCCTCTGCACAGGAAGGAAGTGTAGTTGTTGGTTTAATTTGCTATGAAAGACTACAGGGCCCACAAAGGCTTCCTTGAATGATTTCCTAGCTTTTGATGTTCCTACTCCATTGCAGCATCAATAAGGGCTCACTGTAGTTTGACAGAAGTCCAGCATCACAAATCCTGAATGACAACTGGGTGACTGCAGTCATAAGCATGAACCACAAATGAATCACAACATTCCAATGAAAAAGGGAAAAAAGTAAAAATTCGGAAAAGCAAGCATGATTTTGAACATTAATGTTGGCTATCAGTTGTTAGAAATCTGTCAGCATTTAAAATAAAATGTCACAACTGAAAACTGTGGCTACATTTTAATATAACAGAACTATTCCAAATGAGATGACTCTCGAGCTTTAGTTGTACTTATTACGTTAACATGTGTAAAGTGGAACTTAGTGACTGAATTTTTTGAACTTTCGTGGTGTAATACTGTTGCGACTATCATTGTTACGTGCAACATTTGATTCTTCTGTGCAAACATATGTTCCTCTGAAAATGAGCACCTAAGTCTAATGTAGCTTACCTAGTGAACAGAACATGAAATTAAAAAGTGAATAAACTATGAACTAAATTCGCTGCTGCTTACAACAAAATATGGGCCAATACAGAATGCTTATGAAGTCTCTTTGGAACATAAACGTATGACTGCTTCATATAGTGCCCCAAGCTACCTAAAGGCACATTATGTACAAGTATTGCCCTTCACCATATGTCTGACTACAGTTATGGTATGGTCACAGTCACAGAAGGCTGCTTTTGTTTGCAAAGGTAAAATAGTATGCAGCAGAAGGCTTATATGCTTCCTTCGTACTGTCCTGAAGTAGACAACTGGCTAAAATAAACGATCAAATCTATGATTTGTTAATGAGCTGCTTCCTGTAGTGCAGAGTTTGATTCCCTTTGCCTATTGTGTGACCTTGTCATTTAACTAGGCAGTTCCTTGGCTGAGTCTGGAAAGGGTCCATGAGCATCAGTGCAAATTATATCGTAGCTCCTCTGGTTTATTCTCATAGGCTGTAATGAGTATAGTACAATTTTAATGGGAACCTTCCCAAGTAAGTTCTAAAGGCCTTATCTACATGTGTTATCAAATAGTCACCCAGTAAATATCAGATTGACTAAAGCAGAGCGGGTAGTCTCCAGTTTTCAGTAAGAGCTGTCATACTGTGGTCATTAGATGCTAATTTGGTGAATCCCTTCCTGGAAAAAAATGATTTGCTTGTTTCTGCATCTGTGCAGCCTAGTGACTTAGGAAAATATATTATGGCATAGGTCCAAGAAATGACCATCAGTGCACATCACACAATGCCTGCAATGTACCTTCCACACAGCAAAAAGATAAAACACCTACCTCAGTAATACTATACAATGGCTGTTTCTGATTTCCAAATGCTTAGATAGCAGAAAATGATCCAATGTGGACTGTTCTGTTGCAGAAAACAGCTTCCACCAGGCAAAAATAGCTAGGAAAAAAAAAAACTATTTAAGTGGTTATTGCCCAATATTTTTTTTTGTTATACATGTGTGTGATCAGTATACATGGGCCAGATTCTTAAATACTTAGTCTCAGTGCAACTAACTCTGGTGTAATACCTAACAACAAATCAGATTTATCCTCTACAAAATTCTGAAACTAAACCAGAAATCCAGTCCTTCCTTGATAAACATTGCATTTTAATCTGTAACTGCAGCATTTAAACAAAATAAGTAAATAATCTAATTAAGAAGCATGCACAACTTAAAATGTTCATACCTGCTATATTCACTAAAAAAAAATATGTATATACTTACACAAAGTGTAAGGTAGTGACACTAATATTTATTGATTTGGAAATGTGTCATAACCCCCTTGACAAGGAAGTATGTACTTAGTCGTATATCTAAGGAAAGGTTATATATAAATTTATTTAAGATGAGCACTATACTGTCTGTTGATGTATTTAAGTGGCAAAATGTTTTCTCCATGCAGTCTTGCTGTCTGATTCTTTATTTATACAAAATAAAATAATGAATAAAAAGCTCATGAGAAGCATAATTTTTTTATCATGTCCATAATTATTGTACTTAGGAAAGAATAAACTATTGACTAGAACAGACTGGCATCAGAAGAGCTAAACAGAAGATCATAAACTTTTAGATTCCAAAAATCCCTATCCTGTGCATTGTTTTACTACAACCATAGCTGATTTTGCAGAGCCCATCATAGCCCATTTTTGTATGTTATTGTGAAACAAATATGATAGGAACAGTCATAGATCTTAGATTTTCCATTTAACTTGTCTTCATGTTTACTTTTTATATGCCCAGTTTGGAGGGCTCTGCTGCTTAAATATTGCCTGAGTAGACTGATACCAAGGCGAGTGTGTTTCTTTAGTGAGAGATGACAGATAAAGCAGAACAATCCCATCAGTTTCAGCTGGTCTACAATCTGTATGTGTGCCTTAGATAGCAGTACATTGCCTCATGATTTTGATAAAATATCTCAAGTTACTGGAAAACAGCTCCAGTTTTCTGAGTTCCAAAACTGTCGAGTCATGGGTTAGGATTCCAGCACATTGTTAAAACTGTTCCTCTGTGGTGAGGGAGAATAAAAGATTAAGGGTCAGTCCCAGACACTCCTGTGATGGAACAGGAAATAGCTGACAGTTGTTGGCCCAAATTACAGAAGAAATTTAATGCTTGAGGGTGTCAAGCAGAACCTTTTGAAGATACATACGGAATTACACACTGCTAACATTGCATTTAGAGCGAGTTAATTAGAGTTCACAGCCCTCAACTACAAAAGCAATCCCAGCAGTGTTTTCTTTAGCAGATGTTTTCTATCACATCAGCAGCAACACAGAAATGTATGGCAGAAAAGAATCCCATGCCAAAGGGTATGTGTGTTCACTGATATTACCCAGATCAGACTGGTTCAGCTATTAGACCAATATGCTCCTGCTCCTGTTACTGCTCAAAATAAATCAGATTTGTACTGCACTCATTTCTACATCTTCTGTTATAATCTCTTGAGCTGAAATAAAAGTATCCACGTTACCTCTTCCTCTCATGTCAAACACATTCACTCCTGAGAGTTGTAGAGCGCTACAGTTACAGATCTTGATTTAAATGTACTGCCAACCGAGTAATACTTGCTGTGCTTAAATAACTGTGTTCAAAACTGATACAGTGATACTGAGGCTGCTGTGTGATCTGCTTAAGAATTACACCGAAAGAATGTGTAGAACTCACAGGTACCAGATACAGACGCATCTCATGACTCTCTCCATGGTCCAATTGGAGGAATCCCAGACTACAACCCAGGTGACCTGGTTTCAATAGCAAACCTGAAACTTTAAGAGCCAACTAGGTGGGTTAAGAAAGGCAGCAGTATTTTACTGGCTCACCTATCATTGGTGGGGTGGGGGGGTGGGGGGGGGCTCATAAGCAAAGAAGGAATCCCATGCTTACAAAAATATCGGGCACACACCAACATTCTCAGCTGAGCATTGGTTTGGGGAAATGGTATACAAATAAAAAATCCCTATGGCCATGAGCATGATATTTCAGTGGGATGCTGCCTAATTCTTCTCTCAGGCAGCAGGAGGTTTTCAGATTAGGTCGGGGAGGGAGTCAGGATTGACTCCTGTCACTCAAAAAAAATACCAACATGTGTGCTGAACATGCCAAGTTCAGCTATAGCTCACCCTTCTAGCCTCTAAACTACAAAACGACAGTCCAGGACCGAGACACAGTGTTGAGAGCACATGGGAATGTAAGAAAGAAAAAAAAGTGAAGTGTTAACTCACTGTCCAAATAGTCTTACATTGTGATGTAAATGGACAAGGTTACTCACTGCCCTTAGTCAGTGACATTTTCATAGGAGCATGGAATGTTATTTTTGTACAAAACTAATAAATCATTTTGAAACATTAAACCCACCTGACCTGTACAGTTCCCTGGCCATCCATGCCATCAGTAGAACAGGCTCTGTCAGATTTATGCTGTATTCGCACATTTCCATTCCCCTAAATGTCCTTGTGGCAAGTCAGATGCATACATCCCCTTCCTCAACATCTCCCGTCATCATCTTCATCAGCTTCGTTTTTTCAACAGACTGATGTGCACCTCTCATTTTATACAGAAACTACACCTTTTTTATCATAAATTTTGTGTTCTTTAATAAATATGTACCACCCAATTTGTGCAGAAACTATTCATTGCCAGTTTCTTGTTCTTTAATATATTTATCAGAAAAAATCCTTTGTATGTAATTTATCATACCAGGGCATTCAGTTTTCCTTCTGTAAGTCTTTAATATGCTGCTGTATTAATTTTTTGCAGAGCCTACCCAATTTACTGACTTTCTCCTGGACTATCTCCACTCATACTGTATAGAGTAGGGTTGATCCCCCTCTCCCCAAGAACAATTTACAGTGCACAAACTGATGTACATGGAGCTAATGGAGCTGTTGTGACTTTCCTTCTTTAATTTTTAATTTATGTAGTTTGTTAACCAGCTAAGTGAACTCATCCTTCTCTGGCCTTTTTCAGCCATAAACCAGAACCCAGTGTCTCTGGTTAACATTAGATAGGCTTGAGTGTGTGTGTGTGTGTGTGTGTGTGTGTGTGTGTGTGTGTGTGTGTGTGTGTGTGTCTAACAACCTATTATGATCTGATGATATATATATATATATATATATATATATATATATATATATATATATATATATATAGATAGATAGATAGATAGAGAGGGAGAGACATATAAATAACTACACATATCCCAATCAAAAAAGTCCACATAAAACTTGGGGCACTCTATAGAGTCAAACCATTTCTTACCCAAACCACCAAAATAGCCATTGCCCAAGCCCATCTGTTATCTACTCTGGTATATGTCTTCAAATTTTCACCAGTTTAAAGAACACAAATCTAAATAAACTGGAAGCCTGCTACAATAAAATAGCCAGGTTTGCCACAAACCTCCCATACAAAACGCATCATTGTCAAGCTCTTCACAAACTAGACTGGTTGGAACACCCAAATCTTCTATGCCTCAAACAACTCATAAGCTCCCATTCCATCATCTACGTACAAGATAATTGTCCAGCCTTTAAAAACCTAGTAAGACCCCATACTAGCAGTAGAACCCTCCACTCATCCGACAAACTACTTCTTGAAGTCACTAAAGCCAGTAACAGCTATTGGGTATACCTTGTTCTTTAAGCACATCTCCAAAATGTGGAACGCAATCCCTCAGCCCATTCTTTGCATAGCTAACCCATCCAAATTCAAGATTATTCTCAAGGCCCATCTGACCAAAAACTGGCTATGCTCCTGCTTAACTCCAAGCTGACCCTTCAGTTATTTTTAACACTATTCATCCTATACTACTTCTCACTTATGCTCATTTCCCTGACTGTGTCCTTTGGAACCTGTCTTCAACTTATATTGTTATCCTATTGCTCGACTACTGAGGCCAACATTATCCTATTGCTTAACTGGTGAGGCCAACACCACTTCCACCAAGTAGAAATACAGTAATATTTTGTTTCTGAATTGTTGTATTAAAGACAACAACTATAGCATATATTATTTGGAACTACTAATTTACACTGCTTTATTTGTATTACTTTGTCATGTTTCATTGCTATTATATCACTCTTCCTATTTTATCTATTTACTAAGTAACCTATTTACTTTTAAATTCTATGTTAAAACTATTTACTATGTAACTTGGAGCTTTTCTCACAGGACCTCCGCTGAAAATAGGCCTTTTGGGCCCAGTCAGACACTTACAGTGAAACAAATGTAAAATAAATAAATTCATGTCTCATTTCAATGATCCTCTGTGTTTTGGGGAGCCCTATAATGAGGCTCCAGAACAATTACAACAACTGAGGGTCACTTGAACAATTATTAAAATCAGACAAAGAAAAGGTTGTATCTAGAAAGTCCCCCGAAACCAAGTGAAATTATGCTATACTGTGTAAGAGAAGAGTAGCAAAGAAAAGCACGGAAGGCTGCCACAGTGCATGGCCAGGGTGTTCCGGAATGATGGACAATATGGATCCAGGCATCACTATCCAGGACACTGCTGAGACCCCAGATGGAAATCTGCCTTCAGTTTTGTAGGCCAGGCTATATTGTCGTCACATTGTGACATCATCATGCAGAATGTAGGCAGTGCACATGACATCATTAACAAGACAGTAAGAGGAAAAGAAGGATGTATGGTATGGATGTGCTGCTTTATCAGAGTCATGCCCGCTATGTCACAGTGAAGAAGGAAAAGGCCAAAGGAGGCAGGGGATGGGACAGGAATAGCATGTAACATCAGAAAGAGTGGTGAGGTGTAGGCCTGAATGGTTTAATGGTGACTGGAGCTGGAAAGAAAAAAGTGAAGGAGAGGGACATGGTAGCCACACTGAATTGGGTAGAATTCCTAGCTGGACATAGTGAATAACCTTTTTATCAGCATCTGTATAAATCTGTATATTTCCCACCCATGGCTTATTAGATGCAGAAGGCACTGAAAGCTATGTTGTCAGTAGTCCAAGCCTACATGTACATAAACTAACATTCAAATGCAAAACTTCCATTAGTCCAGTCGGTTTGGGGGGGGGGGGGTCTGTATTATCAGGGTGAATGCAAGGTTTGCTAGTGGCCACAGCTAATTACAAGGAATAGCCCTGATGGTACATTTGTTGCTAGTCTACATTTTCAGCCTGCTGCCTTAACCACTGAAGGCAAATCTAGTGCAGTCTGACATCTGCAAATCTTAAACATCTATCCCTGCCATCCTACTTATGTCTGACAACCCAGTTAGTCCCCCTTCTTCTTCTTTTCTATAAAAACATTAATTATTCTTTTATATTCTGTGATACGCAGAATCCTGAAAAAAATCTGCTGTCTTGGATTCTGTTCTGTTACCTTCTCGACAGACTTGGAAAGTCCACTCTAATGGAGTTAAGTGATTGACAGGATCTGATGCTGATAACTGCAGTGCTAATTCAAAAATGCAGTATCCCCCAAGTAAGTCTTCATGTAATCCTCAGCAGTTTGCCTTAAAAATGAGACCACATATGGTACTTATTTAATGCAGGGCATTCTGGGACAATATATTAAGTCATGTGTGCTTTTGTTTACACAAAGCAAAAGCCAACTTGAAAAATACAGTCAGGCTGGAAACCTGAATACACACATAGCACACGTCCAAATATAAGCTGTAACACATGCATGTGGTTTCAAGGAATTTTAGATATGAGTCTCCCTGGCTCAGGGCACCAGTGTGCTAATAGATGGACCCTCGATGCACACAAGGGGTATACAATGGAATTACAGCTGGCAGTTTAATTAAAGTGCCATACTTTTGCCTTTTAAAGAGTCTGATTTTTAGAAAACAAGCGATGATCCCAAAATGCTGACATAAGGCAAATATATTTACTAAGACATGGCTAAGTCAGAGACCTCAAGAAAGACCTGTTGTAAGAAAGGAAAAAATCTCTGTGTCTGAACTTTTTTTCCCCAAAAGTGCTACATTATGCACATCACTTTTTTCACACTAAAATGCCTGCAAAAGGTCAATGACAAGTTTATTTTGCTAAAGGTGTTGCTTCAATAGTGTCTCTCTCTCTGTCTGCCTCTCTCTCTCTCTCTTTCTCTTTCTCTGGTTACCTTGATGTACCTATTTTTAGCATGTTGTTGTTTGTCTTTTGGCTTTTTCCCGCTAAGGGGTCGCCACAGTGGAACTCCGGTCCGCTAATGATTGGCAGTAGATTTTTACGAAACGCCGAGGTGCCGGCTCGATGCTCAACCTTCAACAAAGGCACGCCCATTTACGCACGCATGTCTTTCGAATGCTACCCAACCATGGGGAGGACATGCAGACTCCACACAGAAGGCACTCCCAAGCCCAGCCAAGAATCAAACTGGAGAACCTCTTGCTGTGAGGTAACAACGCTACCGCCGTACCACTGCGGCATATTTTTAACACTACAAGCATACAGGTCTTTATATAAACAACATTGTAGTTATTCATTCTTTTGGTGTGTGCCATGCAAAACAAGAGGGAAATAAAGGATGCTGTGGAAGGTGACTGTAGTAACGTAATGCAGAAGTCAGACAGTTAAAGGATGCTGTAGTAACGTAATGCAGACGTCGGACAGTTAAAGGATGCTGTAGAAGGTGACTGTAGTAACGTAATGCAGAAGTCTGATAGTAGTTGTATCCAGTGGTGATGCTGTATGATCTCACTAGAGAACTTTAATATCTAGAAACTTAAAGGGAAACACAGACTTTGTCAATAAGTAGTTTGCTTGGCTCACTAAATCCATCTGTTTTCATTTGTAGTAAATAAGTAATAATTATTTTGATAAATAATAACCCACTTCTCACTAAAACTGCATGGGATGATTCAATAGTCCTGAATTTCCATCCTGCTTTTATGTCACAACTTTTCATGGAATGCTGCTCTATGCAGCTACAATTTTCAGTTTAAAGAAACAGTTTCTCATGTCACCACTAAGCAATTCTTGATGAAAGACCTCTTCCATCTCTTCCATTAAAAAAATAAATTAAAAAAAATGTCTGCTATCTTAGATTCTGTTCTGTTATTTTCTTGAGGAACTTGAAAAGTCCACCCTTAAATGCAGTTAACTTTATCACCGAATTATTTTTATGCCTGCTAAATGCAGTTAAATTCACAGAAATCCTTCAGTACTTTTCAATTTCTTCATTCCCATTTTTCTCTGTCACAGATAATGAATATCCCACCATCTTTTTTCCTGTTCACATCTTACTCTTTTTTTCCAGAAAACAAATTGTTTCAGCCTGTATGACATAGGCTAGACATACCATGGCATTTTCTGCAGTTTTCACTATTACACACTGACCAAAAGTTGACATCCTGCAAATTTGTCTTGCTGAGGTCAGACAAAGTGAAATATTTTTCTGAACAGGTACTTGTTGGAGATATCTTTACATGAATAACATAGATAAGTTGTACCATAACACTACATAAACACATTACCATATACTCTCATTTTTGACCAGTGAACTGTTGCTTTTATTTATATAACTGTAAAACAGAGTACTCTGGCACTTAAACCAGAGGATTAAAGCTATGAGTTATTAATTAGCTGTTTTCTGCAGTTGAAGACTTGAGAACCACAGCTTTTGTTTCTCCTGTGTCACAGCGAGCAAGTCAATCAACCACACAATACCCTAAAGTTGCCCTGAAAAGGGACACTTGCATCACTGGGCTTACACTGTTAACAAATAAAAAAGAAAAACGGAACTATGAATTAGTACAAGCAGCTTTTTGTTTCCATTACCAACTCTTCAAAGTGACAGCTGTCAGTCACAAATGAATGAGCACAGTTGCTAAGCCTGCATGGGAGGTTAAATATTTAAGCAAGAGTATAGGATATGGTCTATGAATTGCCTACCAACTATAGCTTTGAATATTTAAGTCATATGAATTACTTAGCTTGTTTGGAAGAATATCTGAATGTACCAGGAAAGTTTTTTATCAGTTTCCAATTATAATAAATTAGGATAATTCAATAAGAAAGAAACAAAAAAAAACTTCAATACAATTTCCATAGACAGTGCAAAAAGCCAATGACTCACTGCACATCATTACAGACAAAAAGCACTTAGTTTATTATACTTAAGCTGTGTAATGATATGGAAACACAAACTGTACAAATTAAAATATAACATACATTTATGATGAGCATGCATCTCTTGGTGTAGGCATGGAGCATTTGTGTTGCCTTGGTTTGCAAAGTCGTCATTTTGTCAAGTTCTCTGTTTAAGCAGGGTCTCCATAATTGGACACTATATACCATATGTGCTCTAGTCAATTATTTATGCAGAGAAAGAATAATTTATAATTTTAATGACAATTCTATCCCCGTGTGGTTTCTTCAGCCTACCGTCTATTTTTTTTATTAACTGCATACTTTTAAATAATTTTATGAGTTAGCCCATGTTCAGTTTCCATTTCTGATATGTATAACTCACTTCCCACTATTTAATATTTTCCTGGATTTTTTGTTACCAATAAGCATTACCTTGTACTTTAGCCAAGTTATCTCACATCTGACTGTTCCTCTATACTCATGATGCCCATTTGCTTCTTATTCACCTCACATTTCAGTGACTATTTTGATGATCTTGTATCATCTATAAAGATGGCCACCTTTTCACCAGTCCCTCTGCAATCACACACAAACAGACACCAAAGAGGCCTAATTAAGAAAATGAACCCTGAGGTAACTCTCTCTAGTTCTGAATGGATCCCCTTACTGTACATTCAGTGTCTTATTGAGTCAATACTAAACCTAGAATACCGTAGAGACAACACCAAGGTTAGCCCTCAGGCATGTTAGCCAGTCATGTGCTACTGTGTCCAGTGTCTATAAAACTTTTCTTTTCTGCCATGTAGACTCATAGGAGAAATCCATTCATTTTGTGTGGCTTGTCCTTCCTGCCGAATTCTCATGCTGCTTTGAATCTTGTGCCCCACCGAACTTTAGGCTTTCAAAAGCGATTTGCTCTCATTTTCAAACAGACAGATAATATTACATGAATTGTTGTTTACTACCTCTCTGTTGTTCCATGCTTTGTGAAGCAGAATTCTATGTCCACCTTCCTTTGATACTTGAGTACCTTTACATAATACTGTGCTGTGTTAACAAGAGCACCTAGTCATGTTCTAATTCTGCTGAGTACCTTTACATAATGCTGTGCTGTGTTAACAAGAGTACCTAGTCATGTTCTAATTCTGTTGAGTACCTTTGCATAATGCTGTGCTAACAACAGTACCTAGTCATGTTCTAATTCAGTTCAGTACCTTTACATAATGCTGTGCTAACAACAGTACCTAGTCATGTTCTAATTCTGTTGAGTACCTTTACATAATGCTGTGCTGTGTTAACAAGAGTACCTAGTCATGTTCTAATTCTGTTAAGTACCTTTACATAATGCTGTGCTAACAACAGTACCTAGTCATGTTTTAATTCTGTTGAGTACCTTTACATAATGCTGTGCTGTGTTAACAACAGTACCTAGTCATGTTGTAATTCTGTTGAGTACCTTTACATAATGCTGTGCTAACAAGAGTACCTAGTCATGTTCTAATTCTGTTGAGTACCTTTACATAATGCTGTGTTGTGTTAACAGTACCTAGTCATGTTGTAATTCTGTACGCAGCTGTTTTACAATTTTTCTATGAACACCACTTTCTTCATTGCTTTACTATCCTTCAGTTTTCAAACATTATTCAGACTCTGTATTGTTATAAAAGGATTTGTACAAGCCACCCCATCATGAGTATTTATTTTATTCATATTATGAGGCTCCCATACATTTGGCTCTTTATTTAAGAAACGAATTCCCTTGTCTTGACTTGTCCATGATTCAGAAACAGTGGTTTGAATGTCATCTCTGCTCTCCTCAAACTGGTGAGAGGATAGCAGGTTGGGACCCAGGATGTGGAAAGAAATGGCCACTGTAAAAGACAACACAGTTGAAGGTATATATTTTGTATCCTACACCAGCCCATACCCCTTCTATAACACTATACAGGTGGGATAACATTTTTTAACCTGATCATTCTATACCTTATCATAATGATATTAACTGTGCATCTGGCAGAGTATGCCAGCTATGGTAGGATAGTGATAGCTGCAGGCTGGGACAGTGGTAGGGCAGGAGGAGTCTACAACATGTGAGGGAGGAAGGATCCTGAGAGTGGAGAGGGTAATCCAGGTTCTGGAAGTGGAGAGGGTAATGCAGGTTCTGGGAGTAGAGAGAGTAATCCATTCTCAGCTAATAGGATAGTGGAACTTCACCAACCATCATCCGGAATGCTACTGGGGCACAGGGCTCCATTGCTGTGTGACCAGACATTGTTGGGGGAGGTCCACGGGCTCTGACACTGATAGTTGAGAGGGGTGGGAAATAGCAGGTCCCAATTACTGACATATAGAAGTGGTGGCAACCATAGCATTGTGATCTATAGTAGGAAAGAGGAATACAAGAGATGCAAAATGCAAAAGTTTAACACAGAGGATTAAAACCTTGACTTTCTATCAAGCTTCATCCTGTAGGCCTGGGTTTGATTCTCTCAGTCTACCATTAGGTGTGACATGAAGTGTGAGTTTATCTAGTTAACAAATAACAGGTGAGGTATGAGTGAGGTCAGCCAGGACCTCTAGCCACACAAGTGTATGTCAGGATGAAGAGGTCATGTTTTTAATCCCTAACAGCACTCTGCAAGGATAAGAAATGCTGTGCCTTCTGATCTTTGCCAGGTAAGAATATTCTATTTTTGATCTTTGCCAGCAAAGCAAGATAGCAGATAACAGCTTCTCTTCCCTGAATGGTAAAGAAATAATGTGGGAATAGAAGTCATGGCTGAGGGTAGCTGCCATGTATCTTCATTGTAGAAGTAGGCTCAGAAGGCTCAGTGTGCTGGTCAGCTGAGTGGAAATGGTGTACTCTACAATTTTCTAGAGCATTACACAATGCCCTTTTCACCAGGATAAATGTTAATGAACTGCATGCTTTCAGCTGCTTCAGATAAAGTATTTACCACAGCAGTCATCTAAAGGTATCGGTATGTAAGTTGACGAAGCTCACTTCAGATTTATCCTTTTGCATTGTGTAAGACTGGAATAGAGAGTTCTATAGTGTTTAAGGGATGCATGACTCTAGCCTTTCATGGTTAAAATCTTTCAAGTCCTAGGAAAAAGCACTTGGTTCATACTGTATTTCAAGAGTGTCTAGCCATCATATTTTCAGTTTACAGAAGTAGCTCCCATCACAAAAGATCACATGTACACACACATAAACGCGCGTGCACACACACACACATGCTTTTAAGAAAGACTTATTCCTTATTAAAATTTATTTTTAGAAAAGTGTAAGGGATATCATCTTTATTTGTGAAAGTTTGATTTAAGTGCCTCATCATCCTCTTTTTTAAAACTGCAAATTATTTTCATGTCATTTGCCTTATTTTAAAGACTTACTCATATTCCATTCAATATGCTAAGTCTGGGTATTCCTCCTCAGTTATTCTTTGCAATTTAATGTACCTATAAAACGTATTATCGCCTTTCACAATACAAAGAGCCATTTTTTTTGTTTGGAATCTTGCTGTCCTTACCAGGCTTCTTCAGCGTCCCACATATTTCATCATTTCATCTTCCTTCGCCTTACAGTTCCTAAATGTTATCCTCCCCTGTTTTACCCTTCCAAAGTCATAATATCAGGATTATTTTTGAGTTCTTGTTTTTTTTTTACTTTTAGACTTTGTTCTAGGCAAGGAGGGAAATACTAATACTGGTTAGCAAAGAGGCAAACCTATATTCTAAATCTATTACGAAAAGTAATAGTAGTATAAATTTTACTATAGCTGGACATTATTAGAAATCATTTTAGGAGGTAAAACTCAGTTTATAATAGCCACCATATTCATTCCCCATCATCAACCACAGTCTTATGTCAACACACTATTAATCAGTGCTAGAATGTTCCAAAGGTCATAAATTTATAATAGTGGGTGACCTTAACATAGACTGATCTGGTCCTTTAAAGTCTCAAATGAACAGACACCTAAACCTTAAAATCCTTATACAAGTCACAAGCAGAGGTACCTAACCATGTACCACAACAGGTCAAAGTAGTATCTTGGAGACAATAATCACTTGCATGCCCAACAAATTAAGGAAACTACAAATGATGTCACCTTCACTGAGTGTCCATGCTTAACTTTTCACTAAGTTGTCACTAAAAGCTCTTAAGAACTCATCCTCAAATTATTTATACCCAAAGTTTTCTAGAAGCAGAAGCAAGCTACTTGTTATAGACTGGATGCCTATTTACCCATGTGGTGATCCTACCTCTGCTTTGTTTCCATTTTACAACCTTCTTAAGCCAGTTCAGGATCATTTACTTCCACTCAGTGACACAATAAACTCTAGAAACCACCAGCCTTAGATCACACCATGGATGACGACATAAATCTAAGAAAGAGTTTGATCATCAATACAATCCCCTGAAAATGGTGGAATTTCAAACCCTCAAAAACCACTAAAATAAATGTAAACAAACTAAAGTACCATATATACAGAACTTACACATTAGATTTCCTAGTGAATCCAAAAAGCTCTACCATATCAAACAACAGCTTATCAGAAATAAGATTTTTTTCCCGTAACAACCTCCAGTCATATTATAATATATCAAATGCAAATGTGTGGAGGGGCAGCATTGCTTTCCCCAGCCCAATATCCACTATCACTTTACTTGTGCTCCATTCTCTACCTCTATTAATCCTCAACATCAGATATTTTAATTCCTTGAATTTTACATTGTCTATAAACATCTGTTGCTCACAAACTACTTGAAAAAGTCAACTTGAGTTACAACCCAAGATTATATGTTCTTTATCCTTGTTTTCTGCAGGTAGGTCCACTCTAGTGTTATCTCACTTCAATCTACAACCTGATTCTAACTACACAGAAACTATCTACTGGCTTCAAAAATATTTACAAATTATTCCATTCCATTCCTCAAAGTACCAACAAACCCTGCCTCTGTGACTACCTCCCTATTCCTAGCAGCTGTCCACTGGTTAAAACACTTCAAAAATTGTTTACAAGCAAGTTTTGGCATACATCAATAAATATGGTATTCTGTTAGCAAACATGATGGGTTTCAACCAATGTTCAACACCAGAACAGTAATATGCACTTAACAAACCAAATTTACAACAACATTATTACTGGTGCTATATGTCTGGATTTTAAAAAACTTTGAAAATGTCAATTATCCATATTTTACTTCAAAATCAACTAAAGATCATATTCTTTGAATAAGTTGTTTTGTGATGTTTGAGTTGCTTAACAAAAATAACATTTAGCATGTTTGTAACTGAACATGTTCTAAGATTGATAAAACCACCAAGTGTGTTTCTCATAAATCAGTACTTGGTCCCTGCTAATGTTCCTCTTCATAAATTATCTACCATTCAGTCTGCCCACTATTTAATTTCATTAATTTTTTTTTTTTATTTCCATTTGTTGATGAGAAATAATCCATCGGAGCTAAACACACTATCAGCTGAATATTACATGCAGCTCATACAGTCAACATTAATGTAAAAAAGGCCTCATTTGCTCTACAATCATGTCTACAGGATTTTGGCAGTATCTGTAAAAAAACATTTTGAATAAACTAATATTTAATATGCAAAAATCCAACATCATGATTTTTGAAACTCAGCAAATACTGTTCCCATTACTTCAGCAGCCACCATCGATCCCACTGGTTTTCCTATTCCCTTTACTGCAACGCAAAAGTACCTGCGGTCTTATTTGAGCAAACCCTGGCATTTAATAATCACACACTGAACCTCATGGAGATAAAACTCTTTCTTAATTGTGAATCTCATGCAGAATTATTCATCTTTTGATCTTTGAAGCAAGAAAATCAATTACCACGAACATACTGCTACAAAGACTGGACTATGCCCCATCACTTACTGGAGGCAAGTAGGAGCAGATTTATTCCTTACATAAGGTATACACAAGTCATTAAACACTATCAAACCATTCTGAGTTTATTCTGTTATCAGAAAAAGCAACTGCACACACTGAACATGTCTTAATAAACTACAAGTTAGCTTCCCAGAGTTTGACACATTTTCAGTAGAATATGGTTTTCAGCATGTAACCATTCAGCCTGTTCTTCCTGTAATCTAATGTTCTAGTGGAAAAAAGACACACATTTATTTTATTTATTTATTTTATTTATTTATTTTATTTTACATTTGTTTACCGGGCTAGTCCAACTGGATATATTTTTTTTTTTTTTCAGCAGAGCGGGAGAAAAATTCCACATTTAGTAGAGTACAAAAAAAAATTCAAAAAAAAAAAAAAAAAAAATTACAAAGGGGACTGATAGAACACTGCTGGGTAAGTTGAAAACCTAAACCTAATTCCTCTTCACTAAAGAGCGTCACTTCTGGAATATGGATACACTCCAGAAGAGCTGTTGATGAATTTGAGACAAAGCCGGGCTACCATCAGCTGAATACCTGCTGAGACGGCATTATACATGTTCTGTGAAAAACATGGAGTCCAACTTAGTTTACCAAGGAACTGCCAGGGCTCTATGCCTATGCAGAAAATAGCTAGACATTTATTAAAGATGGACAATGGGGACCAACAGCCATCATTATCCATGAATGACCCCTTTTTGCAGCAACAATTAGGTTTAAAGAAAAGTCCAAGAACAGATTCAAGAAGACTGCAGCAACCCAATCATAAGAGGAACAAAGCTATTAATTGTTTCATGGAAATATTAGTGCATGAATGGAGTTCTCTTCCTCCTACTGAAAGACTTCACAAAATATAACTTCTCTTAAGGCTACCCATGATAAGTACTTTTGAGATAAATGCTATAGCATTTAGATAGGCAAAAAAGAACAGGCAATTGTACCTGTGTCACACTGTATTTTATTATCATATTATTGTATTATTATATTCCCTCTTTGCACATTGTATTGTATGATCATATGCACATTGTATTATATTAGCATATTATCGTATTATTGTACTCCCTATTTGCACATTATATTGTAGTATCATATTGTTGTATTATTGTATTATCATATTATATTATTCCCTCTTTGTACCAGTGCTCTTCCTCCTTACCAAACCCATCTGGTATTCCAGCTTCCACTTTAGACCAGGGCCACTGGCCAGGTCTCATTTGGAAGAATGGCACTTGAGGTTGTTTTACATTTTTACACAACTGGCCACTGGTATTTTAGGAGAGACTAACCCCTTCACATTTCTCATCAAAACACATGAACTGGCCTTTGGCCTCTCAGATTTATCCCATTTGGCTGGCCTTTCAGCATTTAAGGTATGAACCAAACACAGGTCACCAGATTTGCAGCTGAAACAGTGACTATAATGATGATGGGCCTGCTAGCCTGACTAAATAGTTACAAACTTGAAAGATAATATTTAATTTTAAGAATTTAAAAAATCCAGGCTCAGGATAAGGTCAAGGGTACCACATCAATCCACCTGTTAATCGTCATAGTCAATAATATACCTGCTGTCACTATAATAATTTTCCAGCTTTGTCTTAAAATTATCCATTGTGTCACAGTCTTTAACCTCATTTGGTAGTTTATTCCAGAGTTTTATTACCCTGCCACACAACAAATTATTAATTGTATTCCTTTTTTTATACATGCATTCTCAAGACTATCTTTGAGACTTGCAAATGTAGGTATTCAAAATCTTTGATAATCCTCATTACTATAATTGTGACAGATTTAACAGTATCCATCTAGATAAACAAGACATATTACAAAAATAATCAAGCCTTTTAGTAATATAATGCTGTATTAATTCTAAAGCCAAATTACTGGATTTAGACTTCATATATCAAAAGGGACACCTATACTTTAACTTTGTCCATGTAAGCAAAAATCCCTTTCTTTCTAAGTTTGATGTCTCTATTGATATATCTCAACATCTTTACTTATTTGACATTTGTATACTGGGAAATTCTGACTGGGCCAGAAAGAACCTGTTTGCTGCTGAGGCCAAGGGAGAAAAGCTCCACAATCACAATCTTTAAAAAATCAATTACAGATAATTTAAATAACAAAGTATCATGTTACAGTACAAAACATAGGAGTAAAAAATGCTATAATGAGGAAAAAACAGAACATATGTTTCATAGTAGGATGCAATGGAAAGCAGAAACATGAGCTGGAGAAAATACGTGAGGAAAAACTCATTAGTCATATTATTTGTTACATGCAATAAATGAGACCTGAGACAATTCTAATAAGATATTTAGAAGAGATATTAGAGATTACATAATTAGAGACAGGGAAAATCAAGTGATACCTTAGTATGAGAAAAGGTGTTCATATTAGGATTATGGAAGGAAGTAAGGATGGTGTGAAAAGGGGATTATAACAAGAGTGCCAGGTAGGGTGTCATCAGGTAGCTTAGGTGAGTAGGGAGGACAATTCTGCAGAGAGGAAGTGAATATGGTAAGGAAGTGGGAAAACCAAAAGAAAGGAGTTGAGTAGGAGACTGGGGAGGTTGTGCCTTAGGTTGAAGGGGTGAATGAAGTATAGTGAGTACATTCAGCCAGGACTGTCACAGGAGCAGGTCCAAGATTCTGAAAAGTATTCTTTTAGGGAGCATTTAAAGGTGGCTAGGTTAGAAATAGTCCTGGTGGTTAGACGTAGAAGTTCCATTTTTTTTGCTACTGAGTACAAGTATAGCCTTTATCCAGAGGATTTTTTTTAAAACAAGAAACATCGTTATTAAATTATCACATATGGCATGGGCAATAATACAGTTACATAAATGAAAACAAACCATTTAGGCATAATTTTAGTTGCAAACATTATACATCACAAACCACACTGATATAATTTTAGTTGCAAATATTAGTCATCAATTACAATCTATCCAGTCATTTTCAGTCAAACATTACATAGCTTATTCAAATCCTGCCTTCTTTTAAACTTCATTCCTCCTTTGCATGTATTTTCCCACAATTCCCATTATTTTCTATGTAATTTGCTCCTACCCTTTTCTAAAGATCCCAATTCTAGTTGTTTTATCTCTCGTACTATATTCACTACTTCTAGTTAGTTTTGACTTTTATTTCCATTTACTAGTAGCTGTTTTTTTTGGCAGTCTTCATAATAAAACTCAACAAGTCCTTACTATATCGTGGCAATTCCAATTCTATACCATAGCAAAAAAAAAAAATTTCCTTAGTTACACCAACTTGCTCATCCAGTATCTCTGAGTAGTCTGCAGAGAATCTTGAAAGCCTGCCAACTCATTACACTCCCAGAAAACAATGTTCCCAATTACCTATTTCCTCCCTATCTATCCAGGGGATTTTTTTGGGCTTATTTATAGTGAGAGGTTCTATGTCTTCTGATCTAAGAGTTCTTTTAGGGAAATGTATGTTGAATCTTAGAACCTTATTTTTGCAACCCTGAGACCTGATTGGTAAAAGTCAATTTATTTTCCACCCATGCACCAGAATCTTTAAAGACTGATATTTTTTAGTAATTTATGTTATATGTACTCCTAACCTTATGTGATGCATCTAGTCTTTTTCATATTTATTTTCCATCTGGATCAATTTAACCCTAACCTGAAGTTTATGTAGTGTCCTGAGGTAAGTTAACATTACTTACATTGGTAATAATTTTTACCAATCTTCCAGTAAGTCATCTGTACAGACATTGTAAAAGATACTCTGATCAAATATTAGGTCTTAATGGTATGAATTAAAAACTAGTAAAAACAAAGGAGAGGTTTCTGCAGCACTCCCTTAGACAGAGAAAAAAATAGAGATATATGAACATTAGTGCCAACTGCCAAAGTTTGATTACTAATCCAACTATAAATCCATCTTAGCTACTGCTCTCCAAGACCCAATTTTTTCATTCTTAGGATAGTTTTATCATAAGTAAATTATGATCAATTACAGAAAAAGCCTAAGAAAATCTAATTAAACCACTCTCACCTGAAGGTTTTATTCTAATTCAGAAATAATATTGTTGCAAAAATTTAGGTTATGTTACATTTGAATAATTACGCATTTAACACACGTTGACATATCGTTGTCACACCTAGCTGACTCAGTTCATAGATCAACCTTCTGAGCACTAAACTCTCCATAGTTTTTCCAACACATGGTAGGAATCTGATGGATCTGTAACTGGTTACTACTGAAGGATCCCTTTTTTTATATCTGACCTTGACAATCACAATTTTCCAACCAACTGGGACTTTACCATCCTTACAACTAATATTAAACAAATACATGAACGGATCAACTACTATATCTTCCAATATCTTTAAATCACAGTTAATAATACTGTAATATCCAACAAACTTGTTTAGTTTTGAATGTTTAACCATTTCTTTAAGGCTACTCCTATTAGTAAGAGTTTCTGGCACAAGAGCAGGAGGTTTGGTAGACATAACTGCCTCAGATTGTACAGAACAGTCCCCTACATATGAACCTATAATGTATATAGAGTAAATCACAATTTTGTCTTCAACACAATCCAGTAACTAACTTTCAAAAACTAATGGTACCTGGGCTTTGATTCCAGACCTACCAATCTATGTAAACCTAAAGAAAGTTTTCTGATTGTCAGCATATTTACTGGCTAATTTCCTTCTTCTTTTTTTTTTTACAAATTTATCCCACATCATTAAGTGTAAGAGTTGGCTGAGAAGGTGCACTATGCAGGCAGCCATCATGGGTAGTTCAGAGTTTTCTGTTTTACACACACATGTTTGACTGACCAAGGGAAAGGAGCATACAGCCGGCTGTTGTGCTGCTTGTTCCTTGCTCCTGTAAGTGATGTTGCCAGCAGTAGGTCTGCCCATCAATCTGAAGTATGGGACAGTTTTTTTGGTCTCTACCAGAGAAATTCCACCATCCCAGTGTGACCCCAAGCATACATATATCCATTACCCCCAAAGAGGCAAACAGGCAAAGCCCCTTCACTCCTTATCTCTTTATGTCTAACTTCTCTATTGCCAGAGGCATTATTCAAACCCAACTCCCTGGGGTCACAGGCATGGTCTTTTCCTTTGCACTCTAGATACACGGACATTTACTGGGTAAAGTTCCATGGTTTCTCTATCCTTTGCAACTACTTTCACCTGTTTATGGAGCTTATTCTACCTTATCTTATTAGTAGCAATACATTTTTTTATATAAACTCTTCTTCATTCTAAGAAAGGTCTTTAGTATGTCAATGTCGAACAGCGGAACTCAGAGCCTGAGATTTTTTTTTTTTTTGCTTTGACTACCTTATAATTACAACTGATTCACTTTGTTTTAATAATATGCCAAACACTTTCTGTGTCTAGGCCATACAGTTTTTTTTTTTTACCAGTCCCAGTATTTAAGATGGCTTCCAGCCAAATCTTAATCTGTCTTCAAAAGTATAATATAATTATTTGTTCAATTAGATTGCTCTGTAGTCATCCCACATTTAATAATAGCATGATTTATTACAGTATGATTACTTCACAATTGAGGTGGTCAGTCTCAACCACAGAGGCAAGAAGTCATTCATTAAGACAGAAGACATAAAGAGTGGCCCTGCCCCTTGTATGTACTGGTCTGTATACTCGTGTAAGTTTTATAATGTAAAGTCGAGTTGTGCTACTGCTATTTAAACTATCAGCTGTATTCTTATCATCAGACAAAGTTGTTTACCATTCTCTTGAACACAAAACACAGACTCCTCATTCTGTTTTCACTACTTCTATGAATAAAGACAAAAACTGAAACTTGGGACATTATCCTGTGAATCATTTGGTTTATATTGGGTCTTAGTCACCATGCTTGGTTTACAAGTTTTCTCAAACAGTTATTTTTCCATAATTCAAGTTTTTGGATAAACTATTACAGTTTCTATATACAAGCCTAATAACAGCTTCATTCAGGATCAGGAGTTGTTCTCTGCTCTTAAGACTTCCTGAAAAATATGGGTTGCTTGTCACTCCAAAAAATATTACAAGTAAAAAAAAAATAGGAGTCTACGACTAGTGACAGATGAAATCCACTGAGGACAAGAGCAAAACTATTGGCATCAATCTCATTATGTTCTAAGAAAGTTCACTAACTAAAAGAACAGATCTAGCCACATATGAGTTATTCTTGGGAATGTTTTTGTTATACCACATAGACTTTCCTTGTATGACAGCTGAATAAATTAGGCTGACATCCTTCCTTCTCAATTGTATGCTGAAGCAAGAAAGACCCAGTCATGCCAGTCCTTGTAAGGAATATTATTATGTAGTCTGATAATTATCTGGAGCTGAAACATACCCAACGGGCAGGGATATATGTGCAGCATATGGGTCAGGTGATCCATAATTCTTTAAATATTGACAAATTAAGAATACAGTAGCTGAGTCTTCCATAACAGAAAAAAGGTCAAGGTCTGGAAACAGTGCCCTGGTGACCTAATAGCAAATCTTTGCTGAGATGACAAAATAGAATGTATTTTCATTAATATATTAATTTTAGATACAGTTTCCCAGTAAAAACTGGTATCCCCAGAATGGTTTTACACTAAACAGTCTAAGGCAGGCTTTATTTTTTTCTGATATATACTTGTTCCAAGTGAAAGACTTGTATATAAAATGGTAAAGATGAAACCAAAAATCACACATGGATATCTGTCTAGACAGTGATTTGTCATAGGTAACAGTGGCTTGTCATACACAATAATAGCAGTCTGTGGTTTACAGTCTCATTTCTGCCATTGTAAAGTTGCTAACTCATTACAATGATCCCAAGAGTGAGGCTCAGGAGGTCATTAATCACTTAGCAACAACGAGGATGGATGAACTTGCTGCTCTTAAACTAGTCAGCTATTAATTTCATGCTGTATTCTGTGATCAAGGTTCTCCTCTGAACAACCTTGAAAGAAAAGCAGTCAGATAAATTACATGTGATTCTTTGACAGTTTCTCATGGCTAGACCTTGAGGTGACTATGAATTTCTAATGCTGTGTAAAGGTCATTCCCAGTGTCAATATCAAGTCTATGAAAAAACTGAAAATCGTTTTAGTGGAAGCACCAGGGGAAAAAAGATCACGTTGAGTGGCACATTCAAGAATCCACCTTTTAGTTGTCAGCATGTCAGTTGTACAGTAGCTGTTTATGTTTAACAAAATTATGGAATGCAGTGCTAATTAATGGTTCATTTTGTTAAGCTGTCCTAAGTATAAAAGATAATGTAATAAGTTCACATGCAAGGCAGTAGAACAATATAAATGCAAGCTCAAATGCCATGTTTAATACTGACTATGCACTGTGTCTAATTACATCTATAAAAGAACCTTAAATACAAAAAAAATCAAACATTGGATACAGTGTCATTATTTATGTCTCACTGCCTAAAGAATGAAGATTTCAGAAGCTTATAATTTGGCACAGGCTCTTGTATAAAATTTTGCCTCCAGTTATACCTTGAGAAGGACGCACCAGCCATAGCTCTCAACCTTGTAGCACAAGAAATTTGGACAAAGCTTAAATAATGGGGGAATAAAGGCCCAAAAATAGGACAGATCTTAAATACTGCTCTTATAGATTTAAAAAGTTGCTAGAATAACAGAATTTGTGTTATCATGCATTTTCTGAAGGATATGACGCTTGAAATTTAAATGTATGTCATTACTTAGTGATTTCAATTTTCAGTGATTTGCCAGAAAAGCACAAATTTTATGACGAACAGACCACAAATATGAGGTAAAAATCTGGACATTCTGAAAACCATATGTACATTAATGAGGTATGGCTCCAGCCTCTGCTGTTGGATGGCCTTCTGTACACAGACAACAAAATGCTGAGCAAATGCAATATGAATAACTTTTTATATAAGCAACCAGTAACTTTGTTAAAGCAGAGTCTCTGTCAGACATCTACAATATCTATAAACACGAAATATGTATTTATTGGTAAATGAACAAATGGTTTACTTAGCACAGAAATCATATATGATATTTTTCAACCTGGCATGTGGGCTGGTCTGTGGATCTCTTTCAGCCAAAAACTAGGCAGTCTTGGAAAAATTATACAAAATACAATCTGTGTCTGCACTAAACTGTCTATATGAATATACAGCATTTTCCTATTACCCTTGCCTTTGTGGCTCAGATCATGGCTGCCAATTGATCAACTTTCTTAATGTGATAATTCATAAATAAACAAAAATGCATATAAATAAACAGATCAATGCTTGAATGTATTAAATAAGCAATGTGAACTTTTGCACAGATCTCTTCACTTGCAACAGACTCAAAAGGAACTTTTTCTAACAGTGTAATTTCTTTAACCCTCGGTAGGTCTTTCTTGCTGGAAGTGAGAAAGTGGACAAGGCTAGCCTCCCTTAGTTTATATGTTCTGGGAAATGAAGGTTAATTATTTTTTTAGTACATTTGCTTTAGATTTTGATCGTGCACTGTACAGTAAAGTAAAGAGTTCTAAACTCCCTACAGTCATACAAATCCCTGGAAATGCATGCATCATATGGCAGAAAATTGAAACTGCCCAACTGCAAACCATCATAAGTATTTATTTGTTTTTATTTACCAGGAAAGTCTAATTGGGTAATACCCATTTTATATTTATACATTCTAAGATTTTTACCGAGGTAGAAGTTACTAAAGAGAAAGCCCACTTGCAACGTAATGGGTTGTACAGGCAGGAGTTATGCATAAAAATTGTGCTGTCATTTCAATGAGAGGTTGAGAGTATTCTGTTTAAGGAGAGTATTTGGAGAGTATCATACGGTGAGCACAAAATCTTAACCTAGTGTTGAGCATGTGTAGGACCAGGACTGGTAAAGATGTTTAAGCAGTGTTATCTTGATATAAGGATAGAGCAAGACTAAAAATCTGATGCACACATCCAGAACTTCACACAAAAATCAATAGATCAATAGACAACATTTACTCTGTCACCCTAAAAGGTATCTTCCACCCCAATCCAAAAAAAAACTGAGGCAATGGCTGGCACCTCGGCGTTCGTGAAAATCTACTGCCAATCATTAGCAGACCGGAGTTCTGCTGTGGCGACCCCTAACCGGGAAAAGCCGAAAGACAACAACAACTTTCAATAGGCATATATTCCTCTGGCTTAGAATAGTTCATCTCCTTCTCTTCAAGTTCAAAAGACCATTAGGGTAACCCTGTGCATGCTTTCTTCATCTGCCAACTGTGGAATAAATTACCTCCAAGCAACTGCAGCTAGTAATTCTACTTCCTCATTCAGAGTTCCATTTTACCTACGTAGTTTAAATGCAGTAGCTTCTACCACTGAAAGCCACCATAACTAACTTGCCCAACACATCCCTGTATTTCTTTCAGCTAGCTTCTCTTCCGATTTTCTCCACTGAGTTTGCTCTACTTATTATATTACACTGTATTTCTGTATTTTCAGCATATTGTAATCATAATGTCTTGAACTCTGTCTTGTATTTCACTCCTGTGAAATTCCATTATCTGGTAGCATTTAGCTATTTCCATTGTATTGCTTGTGTTACTGGACTGTATCACTGTTACACATTATAATTTTTGTCTGCTTATGAACTACTTTGTGAGGTAGAAAATTGTTGATGACAGTAAGACAGATTGCATTTTTCCTGCATCAGCAGTAGTCACATCCATGTCATGTCTGTTTCTGTTTTAACATTCTTTTGGTTTTATTTTGCCTGGGGTATTCTTGCTTTGAGAAAACCCATTAAGACTGAAACAGAAGCCTCTGTGACCTAACTGTTTTGGGGGAGAACCTTTCATCCTTGACAAACACAGAGGGAAAAAAAAAACATTAAGATCTTTTGCTTCATCGGTATCTTCATTGTACCCCCTGCCTTCTTTTTGCAGTCCCTGAAGCATGGTTTTCACCTCTCTTCCATAAAATTTATAATGTGTGCTGGGATGTTCATTAAAAACTCAGGCAAATTATATCAATGTGACCAAACTCCATGGCATGTGGTCTTCATTGTGGCTACTTTCTGAAAGTGGGGTATCATACGATGGTGAAACTACTCTACACTACTTAAAGGTATATGCTTGTGGTAGTATATCCCCTTTTTCTAATTATAATATATGCTACTCTACAAATATTCCATGAGATATCATGCATCTACTGTGCTCTTAATTATTTCAAAATTATCTTTACTTCCACAATAAGGAGATCAGTTTGTTACTCACATTCAGTAGACATTCTAATAAATGCAACTTTTCATTTTTAAGTATCATAAACTCTTGAACAGTAAATCTGATTACTTTGTTTAGTAGTCTTCAAAATCTAGGATATTTATTTTTATGATCTTTCCTTACTGACAGTTTTGTAAGCCCAGACAATGGAGAGCAAATAGCTGAGTTGCCTTCATAGGAGACAACTGTCTCACAGTTGTGATGCATCTTTGTACGTCATTGTTTTTTTCAACTAGTATGTGACTTTCTTGTCCCTATTATAGTATCTGTTAATTTAATCACTTCAGGTAGTTGGCATAATAATGTATGTATATACTGTTAGAACAAAGACGTGTTCACTATGCCCCATGATTTACCCAGTACTGTGCAAGGCAATAGCTGTTCTTGTGAATTACTGTTATGGTAAATATTATAAGACTTCTGTATGACTTTCATTATATGTGCTGGCATTCTTGACTAATATGCAATGTCTTTTGATCTCTTTTTGTACTTTACCACCAATATGTGGTACACATATCACATATTTTCTCATACATCTTTTCACTTAGCTGGTTTTGTATAATATAATAACCTTGTCAACTTTGAAAAAAGGTAACATTTTCTTTTTTGGTTATTGTGGCAAACCTGTCATTATTACTTCTTTCCATAACTGCACCTGCATTTTTAAGTCAGTCTTATTATAATTTTTTTTTTTTTTTTATCAGTAATTGTAATAGCACCCAACGAATCTCTAGTTCTTCTTCTAGTAACTCTTCTTTCTGCTGTAATAAATATGCTCATCTTTGCATATCTGACACATGAAAGAAAGGGAAACAAAACAAGGATTAAATGTTACCCACTTCTATCTGTACTGTTTAAGTACCCATATCTTCAATCCCATCCCCTTATTGTATTACACAGACATGTCATAAGATGACTGCACCATTTATATATATTTTGCACGACAAACCTTATCAAGAACCAACTGTTAAAAACTGATATGTGATGTGGTTGGCCCATTAATGTCTGCTTACAACATTGGTGACCAGGACAGACTAGTGACCTAGAAGCTAGAAGACAGCCAGGGGGTGGGCTTGGGTGGTCAACGGTCAGCTTGTATACCTTGAGGGGAGACTGTAATGGTATTTTGTTTTTGCACTGTACTGCTCTCTAGTGGGGACAGGAAAGCAGTATGGGTGTCATTCATGTTCATTTATGTACTGAGGGGGGAGCACACCACAACATGGCAAGTGCAACAATGCCTATACATATATACTTATGTCATCAAATGCCCATTCCTCATTGGAAAAAAGCTAAGTCATCCCAAAAGATCCCCCCAGTTATAAGCAGATAATGCTAGTTCAAGACACCTCAATCAACTCTCCCTCCTGCCTGAAGATAAATAATTGCTCCACACCAAATAGGCAGCTCTAGTCTGGAGGTAATAAGTTAGTAGGAGTGGTTAAGATGAAATAGGAACTAACATTAACTGATTTTTAATATGGCCAAGTGTTGAAAAAAATATTTAAAAAAGTTTGCTATATAATTAAATTTAATCCTTCTCCTAAGATGGCAGGCAAATTCCACCCAAACACAACTGAAATTTTAGTAAGTATTTTTCTGTCTTGGTCCAGAACTTTGTATCACTATTATAGGCAATACCATTCCTGCATTAAGGCTACTCCATTGGTCTGCACATAATCCTTTGTTCACACTTGGCAATACTGGGTGCAGAGCTGCACAATATGCAGGCTGTGTGGCTCAGAGCTCTGAACATATTGTCTTCTGCAGCATGAATCTAAAAGACAGTTTAGCTAATTTTTATTAGTATGGTTATATTGATGCACTTTTGATTATGTAATGGTTTGCCTGCAAATTCAACAACTGTGCCTAGACTAAATAGTTCCCATGGTGCCTATACTTTGTCGATTTTACTGTTAGTCCTTAAAAGAGATTGCATATTATTCTAACTTGTTTTGCCTCTATTGACATCTGATACTATAGTCTGCTTTAGAATTAAGAATTTCAGTATGTCAAGCATGTATTACATCTAACGTTTTATCATGCATTCTAACTTCTTACTTAATCTATTAATATAAGATGTATTCTAATGGCTCCTAGATTTATAATTGTGAGTTGTCTGCTTCGTCTTAAAGTAATAGTCCTGTTCCTGTTATGGATTTACAGTCCATGCCTGCTTTCTCTCTGATCTGCCTTACTTCCTCTCACCCATGCATTTCTTTTGCTTTACAAATCATTACCCTTTATGCGTGTGGTTAATAAACTCATTGCCCCTTTATGGGTGTAGTCACTATCTTCGCAGACCTTTGAAAAATGAATGGAATAATACAGAGCATTCATACAATGTCAGGAACATGTAACAATGAGCTAAACGATTATGCCTGTTCTTTCTTTGGCTCTTTTCTAGTTCTTTTTTAAATTGCAGAGAAATGGGACAGTCTTTTAAACACACACTTGGTCAAAGTTCTCCCTATTAGTATTATTCTCTCACTGGTGCACAGACCATCCATTGCTAAAATCTTCTCTTGCCACACCAGACGATGCACTCCCAGCCTAAAATCCATTCTATACAAATGCTACCCTTCTGTAGCCTAGGACTGATTCTTCCTGCCCATCACAGTTCTATCATCCCACCATGATCAAACATTGATCTCTGCCAAGTCTCCTCATTTAAATGCCAGAACATTATATAGTACTGATGAATTGCTACATGTGTTCTTCAGTCTCTATGTTCCAGACAGTTTAATCATTCCAGAAACCTGACTTAAGCTTCACATTTCCAACTCTGAAGTTGATGTAACAGTATATGCCAGCTTCAGATAAAACTGAACTCACAACACTAGAGGGAGAAGCCATTATTCTTAAGACAGTTCAAAATTTTTTTTTTTTTTTTTTTTTTAATAACAAGAAATGCTATTATTATCAATATACCAGTGGGAAAAATAATAAGAACATTAAAGTTAAAGGACTAGGGTGCTTATATTCCTCTGAACCAGCAAACAAAAATTGTTGAAGATACCTTCACCTAGGTTTTGAGAAATGTCTAACCAGAAACTATGGCACCTAGAGATTTCAATTGGTATGAAATAGGATGCTTCAGCTTTTGTCAATACCATGCCTACTTTTGTAGCAAGGAAAAGTTAATCCTACTTCCCACAAGAAATTATAAGAAATTATAGATAGATAATACACTAGAATTGACATTATAATGTCACCTTTATTGAGACTGCTGCAGATTCCCTGATTGTTACTGTAAATCAGGGATTTGGACTTAAAACATTACTCTATCTATTCCAGTGGGTTAAAAATCTAAAGAAATACGAGTAACCAAGTCATAATTGGAGTTATTCTGTCTTGCACCATCTTCTTTCAATAGACAATGTGTTACAATATCTTAATATTAAGTATTTAAAATGCATTGCAGTGTTTTAATATAATCTTAAGTGTTTAAGACAAAGGTGGCCCCAGTAAAAGCTTGCAAAGTAAGACAGTCCAGTTTGCCCTACATATTACTGACATCAATACTGCTAAGACTACAATTAGCATTTGAGACAAATATTTAATTGATAAATTTCCTGCAACGTTATTATTCTATAGGCAACATAAAAATAGCTGCAAAAAATTGATAAAGGTATGCAGGCTTTCTTCAAAGTAAAATTAAAAAATGTCTAGTCAAGCATAATCTAAAGTATTTTGGCAAAATGGGAACCTGATACTAAAATCCAGCAGATGATCCACCCTTTTCTCTGGGGCTTCAATTTGCTGCTGAATAATTTGTCCTGCTTCAGTTAATCACCCTTCTTTAATTAGCTATGTTGTTGGTCAGGGGTTCAAAATAATTAAGAACTCAATAGGTAAGGAAAGTTCTTAAATAAAACCTAATGGAGCTTCTGGTTTGGATGACATTTCACCCAGATTAATTAGATCAGCTGTGAATTTACCTATGAGCTGACCTTTGAGCTGCATAAGACAAATTAGGGAGAGTATGAATGCATCCGTTCAGAAAAAGGGTTATGCCTACCCTCTGCAAATATGAGTTGTTTACTGATAGGAATAAACTATTGGCCCATTGCTATACTAACCCTGATTGTAATGATTCTTTTAGCAAAAATAGAATGCAAACAGTTTATAGACTTTCTTTCTCTCTCTCTCTCTCTAGTTTAAAAGATTCACTGTGAAAACTCTGTTATTTATCAAGGGTTACAGAGTATAACTATCTTTTTAGTCTTTGAGTACTTCAAAATACAATTAAATAAAATACAGGTTAGAGCAGATTCATTGCTTCATCTGTCCAAAGCCTTTGGGATGATCAAGTTTAATTTATGTGCTTAGACTAAATACCATACAATAACATCAGTAACAAATTGCAAATAAGCAATAAGGAATAGGAAATGCCTTAAATGTTTAAAATAAATAACAAAATGATAATAAATAAATAAAAATAGAAAGTTGGTTGGAAAAGATGGGTCTTGAGAAACTTTTGAAACCTGTACAGACTCAGGGATTCCTAAAGCCATAGGGATAGTAGGCTCAACACCATGGGCCTAGGTAGGTGAAAAACCTAAAACCAAAGATGATAACACACTATCAGAATCCACAGGGGCACAACTAGAAGCATGGATAAGACAATGAGGGGGGCCAAAATACTGTATATCAGCATGAGACCTCTGTACCTATATGTGGCTATATTGACCTTATTGTGTTTTTTTTACTTATTTATTGTCTTGTTTTTTTTTTGTTTGTTTTGTTTTTCATCTAGTGATATTCTGCCACGATATTTTCTTTTTTTATTATTATTTATCATCTCATTTAATTTACCTTTTATGTTTTCTGCATTTGCACAGGAATTGGTTACAGGCACTTTAATAAAGTTACAGTTGAAGCAGATGCCCATGAATCTCAAAAGTGACCACTATAAGCTCCATAAAAACCAACATAACATGGCAGTAACTTGACATACTTTTAAGCACCTGGGCAGCAGAATTTTGCATTATCCGCATGCAGTAAACCTCACAATCAAGTAGCCACAAGTATAGGAAGTTGCAGGACTTGAACATTTACAGCTAGTTCTTCAAAGGGGAGGAGGACTTTTATATTGGTAAAATTTGTGGTAATAAGATGACTTAGCCAAAGTTAACTGCTGGTCAATGACTATAAGCTTTTTATGATCAATAATGCTGAGGCTGCATAACTTAAAAACAAAAGCCATACTGGCAAACCTATAAAACACAGAGGGTTTAAAAAGTCAGACAATTAAAACTCCTTAAAACCTAGTACTCTGATGCAGAAAGATAAAAGTCCTAACTAGCAGCCTAATGACCTAGGTTTGATTACTGGTCCACATGATGGAGAAGCTGATGAGGGAAAGAGAGAGGAATGAAGTGGCTTAGCCTGCTTACCTCTTTCTGGGATAAGAGAGATGGGGGCACATGTCATGGGGTAGTGCACTCTGTCATGATCCCTAGTGTCAACTAGTCAATGAATGGGTAAATATTCTTACAAGGTAGGGACAAGGCTTTCTGTGCAGAAACATCACCACTCAAAGCAGGTGGTAACTCTCACAGCGCCCATTGCACTCCCCCACCTTTGAGCACTAGCCAAGTACATAGTGGGGAAACAGTAGCACCTTAAAGCGAGAAAAAAGAAAAGCTGCTTGAATGGTGACCACATCTTGGTTAGATTTTCACCCTGGCATGGGGGATGAATAGGTTATCCATAGTGGGGTGGGGGGCTCTCACAATTGACAGATGAGTGGAACAAATGTGTCATAACATGAAAAATCCCTTTCTGTGATAAGAATATCCATGATGTCTGTCTTAGAATTTTCAATTTGAGTTGGTTGTCTCCAAAGATTCCTCATGCAGTGTCAGCCAAAAACATCACCGAAATGTCAAATAATTGAAAAAAATAAAACTAAAACTTTAATGTGCGATGCAGTAGAGCACAATACAATACAATCCAGTCAAGCGCTTTCATCCATAGACATCAGGACTTCATCAGAACAATGAAATTAACATTTACTGTCATTAAATACTCAAGTACAGCCACACCCACCAATTAAAACAAACAAGCATATTTCACATATCAAGTAAACATAACTAGTAAAATGTTCAAAAAGCCTTTTACAAATATAAGGCAAAACCTATAAAATCAGTGATTTATATTTTAAAATAGTTCATTAATGTACAAAAATCATTGATTCCTGGAACAACTGTGGCATTTAATCTGAGTTACCAGTAAAATTCCATCACTTCTAATTTGTTTTGCCAATACCTACCCCTAATATCGTCTTCCACTATTTGAAGTATCCCAAAGTGGAATTCAGTACAGATTAGAGAATGTTTAAAATGTCTGTACAAGTCATTGTTTTCATTCCTCATTCTAATAGCATATAAATGCTCATAAATGCGTTTTCGAAAAGCCTTTTCAATTTTTCCAACATAAAAATGTTGGCATCCTTAACATGCTGCAATATATACTAACCCCCTAGACCCACAGTTTCCTGAAGTAAGTCTGACATTAATAGGGGGTATCCAACACATATACATGTTTCTTCAAGAATATATCTACAATATCTACAAGCTCCACACCTCACAGTTCCCTTAAAGGTTAAATTACAAGGAGCCACCGGATGTTCAAGCAAAAATTTCAACTTTAAGTCCATTTTATACACAAACCTAGGAATATTACCTAGTGTATTAATAAACTCATTGTTACCCTTGAAAATCACCCAGTTCTTTTCCAATATGTGTCTCACTCTACCACTTAATTCACCGTAGGTCAAGATCATGGAATAAACATAGGACCCTTTTCCACACTCAGACTTGTTATCACCAAGTGGGGTTCCCAGTAAGGGCAAATACCTCGTCCTTCAACTTTCCAAAACCTGTTCACAAGTGTAGAAAACCAAATCTCTAGGGTAACTTCTTTCAATAAAAAACTTAACAAGGGTACCCATTTAATTCCTACAAACATGCAATTCGGAGCACATCCTAGCAGTTCTGTCCATCTGGCCTTTAACTATATTTCTCTTAATAAATCCTGGATGACAACTCAAAAATCCAAATAGTCATTGGAAAATGTAAGTTTCCTATAAATTTTAGAACAAAAGCACCTTTTGGACAGGGCTTTAGTCAACGTTACATGTAAATAATCCACCCTCGCCTCTGAGTGTGTTGAAGTAAATTAAAAATAATCACAGATATCACTGATATAACTGGTAAACTGTTCCTGCCAACCTGGTGCTTTCCATAAAATAAAAACATCATCCAGGAATCTTAGCTAACAAAACTAATGCTATGGGTAGGGACTCCCCAAGATGTACTTCTTCTCCCATGAGAACATTACTAGGTTAGCAAACAATGGGACACAGCTAGCTCCCATTGCTACACCCCAAATCTGTCTGAAGAATTCACCTTCAAAAATGAAAAAAATGTTTTTCAATATAACTTCCATTTCCAGCATTATAAAATTCATTAAGGAGCCTCTTAAGGTCATTGTCTCTAATAAGGCTTCCTAAAAAAGTTCTAAATCTTCCTGATGGGGAATTGAAGTGAAAAGATCCACCACATCAATGGTGGAAAAACAACATAAATCAGTTTAATATTCTTCCTTGATTCTAGAAAGGAAATCCCAAGAGTCTTTTAAAGTGTGCTCAACTCTCTTAGAAGAATTTCTAACTAACCTGTCCACAAATATCCCCAAAGGGTAGGTTGAACTATTATGGAAAGTCACAATAAGTCTGTAAGGGGGACTTACTATACTCATATGCACTTTCAGTATCCTGAAGATTGTTGGAATAGTAGGATGGTCAATAACTAAAAAGATAAACATGTCCTCAGTAATACTACCCTGGAACAAAGAATTCTCCAATAAAAGTATTTTTCTATGTGCAATATTAACTTTGTTCAGCGACACCACTTCATATTTCCCTTCATGATGTAACATAGTAAAAATGTGGTTGTTATAATCTATCTTCTCAGCAATAACCATCCCTCCCCTTTTATCAGGTTTCATGAACTGTAAGTTAGAACGGACTCTTAGTTCATTTAATAACTTAGCCTCTTCTCGAGTGAGATTGCAGCATCTTTTTGAGTATGAAACAATTCTATTATCTCTTGGGTACACACCTGTTCAAAGGTAGCAATAGTAGGATGCAGTGGAGGGCTGAAACAACTCTTTCTTTTGAATAATTTAACATTTTCACTAAAAAAAGTTGCCACTGTCTTAAACATGTTTTTTAAATTCAGTTTCTGGGTGTATAACTCTAGTTCAGTTAAGGTTTTTGCAACATCACCTTTATTTGCTGGTACAAATTTAACACCCTTCCGCATAAGAGAAAATAAATTTTTATTAACTTTCAAATTTGTATAGTTGAAAATGTTAAATCCCTGGTAGCTTGATAATTTATCATCAAGAGCTGTGAATATGGGACTCTCGGTAATGTACCCAACATAATTTACCTGTTGAAACTGCCCTTCCTCCATCTCTGTCTCTGGCCTCTGTGTCTCTGTTCCCTCTGTCCTGAGTGGAACTCTATAAAACTCTAATTTGTTCTGCTTTTATTTTGATTCTTATTCTGGAGCCTTTCAGACCTCCTTAGGGGGGTACTCCTGTTCATAATCTGAATACTTTTCATCATCTCATACAGTGTCTCTATATCGCACATTCCAATCTCCATTATCACTGCTTGCTCTTTCCCTCCACCTATTATTAAATACTCCACTAACCCCTTCATAAGATTTGGGAGTCCCTAAACAACTTCTTTTGCTTGAGCTTAAAATTCAAATTTGCCTTCTGTTCAACTTTATCAAAAGTAAAATCATATTTTGCAGAAAACATTACAACTTGAACATCACTAGTCACAGTTTCATTTAATTTGCAATTTCTAACATTAGTTCCTTTATTTTATTATTATTAATTTTTATAATAAATTCCATCAACTCAGTACCATGTCTAGTGAACATTTCTAAAAGTTCATCACACTCAGTCTGTTCTTTTGTTAACCTGTTGGGGAACTTGTACATTCTTAAACCCCTTAAGACCCTTTTATTTTTTTGTATTTTCCTTCATATAATCATTGTCACATTTATGGTTACATACATTCATTAACTTAAATTCCAAATCATTCAGTCTCTTTTGAATGTTGTCAAAAGATTGCGTTTCAGTGCCAAAATTATAATTCACCTTTAACCAGTCTTGAAATTTTTTGGAGTGTTCTCTTTGTGAATGTTCCCCGAAAACCTGGCCACAAGGAATACAACTTTGTGTTGAACTCTCCATTGCTAACGCTGCAATTACAGAAGTTGTTCTACTGCTGACCCTTTTCTGGCCAGTCGCATTCAACCCATTCTGAGAACCAACAGGGATTTCTGGGAACTGTAGTGTTTCAACAGAGTGCTGAAGTTGAGTAACCCGATTAGTTAAAGCCAAAACAAGTTGAAATAAATTGTTCCCATTCTGGGTTGAGTTCTCATTGTTCAAACTTTCTGGGGTACTAATACCTTCCAGAGATGAACAGTTCACTCCCAATTCCATCCTCAATTTCAGAAAAATACCACAGTCAAAGTCAGACTGGAAAACTCAAGGTGGTGGTAAGGCAATCCACTTACACACTGAATATAAAACCAAAGAACAATCAGTGTGTTCATGAGGTAAAAAATGACCAAATAAAAAAATACCTCGTGCAATGTCAGCCAAAAACACCACCAAAATATCAAATAAGTGAAAAAAATAAAACTTTAATGTGCAATGCACTAAAGCACAATACAATACAATCCAGTCAAGCACTTTCGTCCATAGACATCAGGACTTCATCAGAACAATGAAATTAACATTTACTCTCATTAAATATTCCTCAAGTACAGCCACACCTATCAATTAAAAAACAAGCATATTTCATATATCAAGTAAACAGAACTAGTAAAATGTTCAAAAAGCCTTTTACAAATACAAGGCAAAACTATAAAATCAAGTGATTTATTTTTAAAATAGGCATTAATGTACAAAAATCATTGATTCCTGGAACAACTGTGGCATTTAATCTGAGTTGCCAGTAAAATTCCATCACTTCTAATTTGTTTTGTCAATACCCATCCCTAATATCATCTTACACTATTTGAAGTATACCAAAGTGGAATTCAGTACAGATTAGAGAATGTTTAAAATGTCTATACAAGCCACTATTTAAAGACAGTGACAACTTTTTTTGTGAAAATGTTAAATTATTCAAAAGAAAGGGTTGTTTCAACCTTTCACTGCATTCTACTATTGCTACCTTTGAACAGGTGTGTACCCAAGAGATAATAGAATTGTTTCCTACTCATAAGAAAAGATACTACAATCTCACTCGAGAAGAGGCTAAGTTATTAAATGAACTAGAGTCAGTTTTACCTTACAGTTCATGAAATCTGATAAAGGGGGATTGATGGTTATTGCTGAGAAGAGAGATCATAACAACCACATTTTTACTATGTTATATCATGAAGGGAAATCTGAAGTGGTGTTGCAGAACAAAGTTAATATTGCACATAGAAAAATACAACCTTTATTAGAGGATTAGAGACAATGACCTTAAAAGGCTCCTTACTGAATTTTATAATGCTGGAAATGGAAGTTATATTGAAAAACAATTTTTCGTTTCTGAAGGTGAATTCTTCAGACAGATTCAGGATATAGCAATGGGAGCTAGCTGTGCCCCATTGTTTGCTAACCTAGTAATGTTCTCATGGGAGAAGAAATACATCTTGGGGAGTCCCTACCAAGACCATTGGCATTGTTATCTAAGATTCCTGGATGATGTTTTTATTTTATGGAAAGCACCAGGTTGGCAGGAACAGTTTACCAGTTATATCAGTGATATCTGTGATTATTTTTAATTTACTTCAACACACTCAGAGGCGAGGGTGGATTATTTACATGTAACGTTGACTAAAGCCCTGTCCAAAAGGTGCTTTTGTTCTAAACTTTATAGGAAACCTACATTTTCCAAAGACTATTTAGCTTTTTGGGAGTTGTCATCCAGGATTTATTAAGAGAAATATAGTTAAAGGCCAGATGGGCAGAATTGCTAGGATGTGCTCCGAATTGCATGTTTGTAGGAATGAAATGGGTACCCTTGTTAAGTTTTTTATTGAAAGAAGTTACCCTAGAGATTTGGTTTTCTACACTTGTGAACAGGTTTTGGAAAGATGAAGGACGAGGTATTTGCCCTTACTGGGAACCCCACTTGGTGATAACAAGTCTGAGTGTGGAAAAGGGTCCTATGTTTATTCCATGGTCTTGACCTACGGTGAATTAAGTGGTAGAATGAGACACATATTGGAAAAGAACTGGGTGATTTTTCAAGGGTAACAATGAGTTTATTAATACATTAGGTAATATTCCTAGGTTTGTGTATAAAACGGACTTAAAGTTGAAATTTTTCTTTGAACATCCGGTGGCTCCTCGTAATTTAACCTTTACGGGAACTGTGAGGTGTGGAACCTGTAGATATTGTACACATATTCTTGAAGAAACATGTATATGTGTTGGATATCTCCCTATTAATGTTAGACTTGCTTCAGGAAACTGTGGGTCTAAGGTTTTAGTGTATATATATGTATATATATATATATATATATATATATATATATATATATATATATATATATATAGATTGCAGTATGTCAAGGATGCCAACGTTTTTATGTTGGAAAAACTGAAAAGGCTTTTCGAAAACGCATTTATGAGCATTTATATGCTATTAGAATGAGGAATGAAAACAATGACTTGTACAGACATTTTAAACATTCTCTAATCTGTACTGAATTCCACTTTGGGATACTTCAAATAGTGGAAGACGATATTAGGGGTGGGTATTGGCAAAACTAATTAGAAATGATGGAATTTTACTGACAGCTCAGATTAAATGCCACAGTTGTTCCAGGAAGCAACGATTTTTGTACATTAATGCTTATTTTAAAAAATAAATCACTGATTTTATAGGTTTCGCCTAGTATTTGTAAAAGGCTTTTTGAACATTTTACTAGTTATGTTTACTTGATATGTGAAATATGCTTGTTTGTTTTAATTGGTGGGTGTGGCTGTACTTGAGGAGTATTTAATGACAGTAAATGTTAATTTCATTGTTCTGATGAAGTCCTGATGTCTATGGACGAAAGCGCTTGACTGGATTGTATTGTATTGTGCTCTAGTGCGTCGGACATGAAAGTTTTATTTTTTCATTATTTGACGTTTCGGTGGTGTTTTTGGCTGACACTGCACGAGGTATTTTGTTTATTTGGCTGTTTATCACCTCGTGAACTGTGGTTGTTCTCTTGTCTCCAAAGATTGTTACAGTCCAGATAGTCTTCAAAGAGTTTTATGGCAGATGGGTGTTTGACACTGAAGGAGACTTACAGCTTTATACAGGTTCACAGGTAGTTCAAAGGTTCATAGGTGTGTACTAGGTTAATGGCCCTGGAGCATTTACAAGCCTTGTCCATAAGATTACCCTGGCATCGTGCCACCTGATCTTAGTTCCCAGTGCCTCTGTCAAGTAGAGCCACTGGAGTGATCCCCAGGGTGAATTTTCTATTTCCCATCCACTCATCAAGATTTCTCTTGAAGAGGGCCAGTTAGGTGCTGTTTGACATGTATGGAAAGTCTATTCCATTGTGTGTGCAGTCTCTGGGTTATGAACCTGACCTACAGCACGTTATGTTGATTGTGGTAATGAGGTTGAGGTCTCTGGAGCGTGTGGTGTGGAGGGATTGGGATTTCTTTAGATGTAGCATTTCTAACAGAGCTGGGTCAGACATGGCTTTGTAAGTCAAGCAGACATTGCCTCTAAGTAGGTGGTATGAGACAGACAATAGTTAGAGTTTTTTTGAGTCTGTCCATATAGGACAAGTGTTTAAGTTCTAGGATCCTCTTTGTGAGGCACTTTTGCATCCTCTCCAGTTGTTGCGGGTGTCCAGTGAGGTACATGCCAAATGGGGCACTGTACTCGACTGGCTTAATGAGGGAAGAGTAGAGGGAGACAATGACCTCTTTCTTTCTGGATGCAAAACTCTTAGTAATGAGATGTGCCACATAGAAGGACTTTCTGACCACAGTGGCAATGTGGTGATCAAAAGAGAGGTTGCTGTCAACCTGTGTTCCCAGATCTCTTATAAAGCATTCTGTTTTCAGTGGACTACCATCGCTGTGGTAATTCATGGGAACTGGGTTTTTCCCAAAGAGGATGACAACACATTTTTTGGCATTGAGCTTAAGGCCATGGTTCTGAACCAGTCGTTGGTCTCAGTGAGTACTTTCTGTAGGATTTCAACATCACTTGCGGAGTTAAGAATGGCTCCCAACTTGCAATCGTCTGCAAACTTTGTCAGCCAGAGGCCCTTCATGTTGGTCTGGTCTTCTGAGAAGTAGATACCAAACAGGAGAGGACCCAGGACCGATCCCTGTGGGACTCCACTCATGACTGGTTGGCAGTCTGACTTGGAGTCAGCTACTTTCACACTGTGGGTTCTATCTGTGAGCCAGTTTGCAACCCACCTAGTGATATAGGGGTTGATGCCTAGCTTAGTGAATTTTTCTACGATTCCTGAATGGGGAATGGTATCAAAGGCCTTGGCCAGATCAAGGTAGGCTGTATGAACCGGCTTGCTTTCGGCCACAGCTCTGGTGACTGACTCAAAGAAGTTGATGAATTTGAGCAGGCATGATCTACCCTTCACAAAACCAAACTGTGTGGGATACAGAGTTTGGAGATTCCCTATATCCTTGTTTATTAGGTCCATGATGATACATTCCATACCTTTCCATATCAGACTTGTCAGGCTAATGCGGCGATAGTTCTCAGGGTCTGTTACCGCTCCTCCTTTGTAAAGAGGGATGACTGTAGCAGTGCACCATTCAGTAGGGACAAAGTCTGAGGTGAGGCTGTGATTGAACAGGGCACACAGGTGAGGTCCCAGTTCACTCTGTAGTTCATGTAGAATACAGCCAGGGATATTGTCAGGTCCATCAGGTAAGTATATAATTGAATTTTTTACTAATTTTTACTCATTATTCAGTTAGCAATTGGATTAAATAGGTATAAATGGCTGGGTTGATTAGTTTAACATTGTTCTGATGAAGTCCCTTGTATCTTAGAGGGAAGAAAGCACTTAATGTGGATTAAACAGTTACATTTGTTTCAACTGGTTTGCTGCTTCCTTTGCTGTGTTCATTGGTTATATTGTCAGATCCCATGGAAGCTGTATTCTTGGTCTTGGACAGTACTATTTTAACCTATGCAGCAGTAATACTGTGTGCCCTGGCAATCTACTGGTATTATGATTGGTCCTTTGGGGGGGGTAAATATGGCACTGAATCTGTCAGCCAGTATATTGGCAATATCTGTTGGCTCGGTATAGGAGGTGCCATTGTGCAGTAGCTCAGAGCAAATCTGGGTATTGCCGTGGAGATTCTTTACATAACTATAGAAGGCCTTGTGGTTGTCTTTACTATCTGCTGCAATTCTGTTTTCATAGCTAACTTTAGAGGATTTGATGAGGGATCTCAACTTTTTGTTGCGGCTGATAAGGGAGTTTTTCAAGTCTTGGGATATCACCTTATTCAGCATCAGTTTCCTCCTTCTGCTGTAGAGTTTCTTTATGGCATGGGAGCACCAAATTGGCTTCCTTTATTTGGAGGAGAGCGTCTTGGTTCTATTGGGTATGGCGAGATCCATGAATTTGTGTACGTGTTCGCACAGTACATTGGTGTATGATTCAGCAGTCATGCAACTATTCTCCATTTGCATGGGTGCCATGAAGTTAGCTACCTCTGTTTTTAGGAGCCCAAAGTTAAGTTTGGAGAAGTTTTTCATGGTGGTTACCTTTGCAGGGGGTGGGGGTGGGAGGGATGTGGATTTCCAAGGCAATTAGTTTGTGATCGGATCTAACCAGGGAGGAGTTGGCTATTGGTGTAGAGCAACAGTCGCCCATGTTAGTAATGACCAGGTCAAGGATGTTGCTACCTCTAGTGGGGGTAAGAAAGAGCTGGTTCAGGGCATTGGAATTAATGAATTCCAGGAAACGTTGGGCAAGTGTATTGGTACATGAGTAGTTTTCCCAGTTAATGGAGGGGTTGTTGAAGTCACCCAGTATGAGAGTGTTAGGTTGGACCCTAATATTCTCCAGAGTGCTTAGGAAAGTTGAGTGTGAGTCTTGGGACATGTTGGGGACCTATAACAGGCTACGACCTGAATCGCAGTCTTACCTAATGTTAGCTGCACCTGAAGTATCTCTGATGTGTTATGTTGGGCTACCAGTCTGGGGGTGTGCACATCCTTTATGAATATGGAAACACCACTGCTTTGGAGCTTCGGTCCAAGTTCTGGGGCCAAAAGGTATGGTATGAGTTATAGCCTGGTAGTGCAGGGGTGCTATCTGCTGCCATGAACCAGGTCTCTGTTACAGCACAAATGTCAATGTTCTCCATTTTAAGGAGTGCTTCGAACAAGTGCATTTTGAGATTTAGACTTCTAGCATTGAGCATCATGACCCTCAGACTGCATTTGTTTGTAGCTGTTATGGTGGTAATTTGGTTTTTGGAACACCACCTAAAAAGGCACTGTAGGGGGGCTGAGAGCCTTGGCCAGTATCCGGAAGTACAGGGGTGACAGATGCAGGCCATCTCTGGCAAAGCATCGAGGTCTGTCAGTCATGTCATCCCAGGCAGACAGATACTGGATCCCCTTAGAATGACACAAGAAACTTAGCCAATTGTTGAAATCTATCATTTTCTGTTTGTACTGTGGAATCATTCTCGGTGATGGTAGGATGCTGCTCAGGGCTAGGGTCATACCCGTCTGGGCTACATAATCCGAGAGCTCCTCCATGTCTCTTTTCATGTAGTCCAGAGAGGTATGTCTCAGGTCATTCACACCCACATGTACAATGACAGAGTCATATTTATACCTGTTGTTGAGGGACCTGAGTGCGTGCATTATGTGGCAGATCCTGGCACTTGACAGGCAGCTGACTGTTACTTTCTCCTTATTCAGCCTAGTGAGTGGGACATCAGTGTGCCTCACTATCGAGTCACCTATGACTAGTGTGCTGGGCATGCTGTTTTGCCTTAGGGGCTTTGGTTGAGTGGCACACTGTTTAGGAGAGTTATGTGTCTCGTGATTAGTGTTGTGCTGTGGTGGTCGAGTGCATTTCTGCCTTGGAGGTCTCTGTTGTTTGGGTAGATTTTTATTGAGAGCCTCCACGAAGGTGAGTGTGTGGTTTGTGTTTTTATGTGAAGGCAGTGCTGGTGTGTGTTCTAGAGGGCTATGTGTTCCATGTGGTTTGGTGCAAGTGTTGACCTTCTCCTCTTGACCAGCTATTTTGGTCTTGGCTGGAGAGTGCGTGGCTTCCAATTTGGATATATAAGTGCATCTCTTGCAAGTCTGAGTGTTGGGAGGTAAGAGGAGAGGGTTCTTGGTGTACATAAGGCAGTTGCTACATTGCCTCAGGATGCCCAAGTTCACCAGGTTAATAGGAGAAAGCACAGGGAACTGACCTTTAGACATGCCTGGAGGGGTAGGCATTAAAAATACATACTGGAGCTGTTTCCTTGTAGAACGTTTAGTGCTGGTAGCACTTTTGTGTGCTACAATAACTGCTACAAAAAGTCTGGTATGATAAAGTGCTAGACTAATAAGCTAGTAAAAGTGCAGAACAGGAGAGAACTAGCAGATCTAAGGGAAAAATTGAATAGCAGACTTTGGCACCTCTCAGAAGCTTACAAACAGTCCTGGATACAGCAGATCAGTATCTGGACTAAACTAGTTACAGGAAAGGCAGGAAACAAGTGCAAACATGGGCTTTTAAATTAGAAATTTGAAAGAGATGGAAAAACTGCCCAAACAGCCAATAAACTACAATTTCTGGACCAGAAACCACTCTTCTTGTGGTAGATAGTCTACCTAGTGCTTACCACTCCCACTGACAAGCTAGAAGGCTTCCCTCTGACAGAGAAAGGATTGGGGGGGGGGGGGCTCAGAAGCTTACAAACAGTCCTGGATATGGCAAATCTGTATCTGGACTAGACTAGTTATAGGAAAGGTTACAAACAGCCCTGGATACAGCAAATCTGTATCTGGAATAGACTAGTTACAGGAAAGGCAGGAAACAAGCTTAGAATTTTTTTTTTTTTTTACAGAAAAGCAGCTAGGCATGCAGCCCAAAAGACCATTATAGAGCCTAGCCCAGTTTCCAAATCATACCCAAAGCATTGTCTGGTTAACTAACTTGTTCAAGGTCACACAATGGCCAAATTAAGGCTAAAGGAATTAAACCATGTACCATTAACATCTCAAAGCCTTAATCCTCTGTCCTAACTGCCAGGCAGCAGTGCCATAACAATGACACTGCAACCCTCTTCTTCCAGTGGTTTCTGTTAAAGATAGCAAATATAAATCCAAAAATGGAACCCTCTGGGACTCCACAGTCCAGGGAAGTGCATAGATGGACAATTAATCCCAGACATTTCTACTTGGCAGCAATCCAAGAGGTAGGAGGTATACCAGTTGAGTACAACCCCTGAGAACCCACCGTAGAGATGAGTGTTCAATGCAGATACTGTGATCATCCATGTCAAATGCCAGCAATAGATCAAGCAGAACCAATAATGAACATTTCCTTAATTTAATCCCTAGACAAAAGGAGTTCATTAATTGCCCTAGTGAGAGCAGTTACATTATAGGTTCATAGGTTCATAGGTTCATACTAGGCTATCTGCCCTAGGGCATTTATAAGCCTAGCCAGAATGTGTTTGGCTTTCGCCACCCATTTTAAATTTATTTTGCTATGCCCTTTTTCGAGGTTAGTATACTGTGCCTCTATCTAACAGTGACACAGAAGTGATACCCGGGGTAAACCTACGATCTCCCATCCACTCATCAAGATTCCTCTTGAAGAGAGTCAATGAGGGACTCTGCCTAACCTGGACTGGGATTTTATTCCAGAGTGAAGGGAGCCTCTGGGTTATGAATCTGTCCCTCCAGCATGTCCTATTTATTTCAGTGCTGAGGTTCAAGTCTCTCGAGCGTAGCTCGATGGGATTTGGATTTTCTGAGGTGCAGCATGTCCATTAATTCCGAGTTGGACATGGCTTTATACATCAGGCACAGATCGCCTCTGAACAGGTGGTATGCCACTGAGTAGAGCTGGAGTTTCTTTAACCGGGCAGCATATCGCATCTGTTTGAGCCCTTTGATCCTCTTGGTGAGGTACTTTTGGGGTCTTTCCAGTTGCTGCAGGTGTCTGGTAAGGTACATCCCAAAAGGGGCATTGTACTCAATTATGGGCCTGATGAGGGATGAGTAAAGAGGCACGATGACCTCCCTGATCTAGATGTGAATCCTTCATGATTAGGTGGGCTATATAAAATGTTTTTCTAACCACTTTGGCCACGTGGTTGTCAAATGAGAGATTGCTATCAACTTGGGTCCCCAGGTCCCTAATTACTTCTTCTGTACTTAATGGATTTCCACCTATGTGGTAATTTGTGGGCACTTTGTTTTGCCAAAGGGATGACTATACACTTTTGGCATTTAGCTTGAGGCCATGGCACTGGCACCAGTTGTCTGTTTCTATGAGGCCCTTTTGGAGGATGCTTGTGTCGGCTGGAGAGTCGATTATGGCACCCAGTTTGCAGTCATCTGCGAACTTGGTCAGCCACAGTCCTTCCGTGTTGGCCTGTACCTCCGAGAAATATATACCGAACAAGAGAGGTCCCAGGACTGAGCCTTGTGGGACACCACTTGTAACTGGTTTGGAGTCTGACATGGCTCCAGCAATTCTAACCATGTGGGTTCTGTCCTTGAGCCAGTTTGCAATCCATCTAGTGACATAGGGGTTTATATTTAAGCTGGTGAGCTTATCTATAATGCCCGAGTGGGGTATTGTATCGAAGGCTTTGCGAGGTCCAGGTAGGCTGTGTGGACCACCTTCACCTCGCCAATGGCCTTGGTGACTGTTTCAAAGAAATCAACCAGGTTTAAGAGGCAGGATCTGCCCTTAACAAAGCCGAACTGGGTAGGATCCAGTGTTTGTATGTCCCCAATATCTTTATTTATGAGGTCCATGATGATCTTTTCCATAGCTTTGCAGACCAAGCTAGTCAGGCTTATGGGGCGATAGTTTCCGGGATCCGTTGAGGCACCACCTTTATGGAGAGGGACCACTGTTGCTGTACGCCACTCTTTGGGCACATATCCTGTAGTAAGGCTGAGATTGAACAGTAGTTTTATGTTTGGGTTTAGCTCTTCTTTGAGTTCATGTAGGACGCAGCCCAGGACACCATCTGGTCCCATTGATGCTGTGTTTTTGCTTTGGAGAGGCGGCTCTTACCTGAGCATCTGAGATGTCAGGGGCAGCACTCTGCTGGGATAGATATTTGCCCTTTTGGTGGGGAGGGGGGGAGAAGTTTGCGCTGAACCTGTCAGCTAGGATGTTGGCAATGTCTGTGGGTTCGTGTATTTTTGTCATTTTGGACTAATTCTGAGCATATCTGGGAATTACCACCCAGGTTCCTAACATAACTAAAGAAAGCCTTGTGATTATCCTTAGTGTCCTGGGCAATTTTTCTCTCAACGCTGGCCTTAGTCAATTTTATGTGTGCCCGTAGTTTTTGCTAATACTGATCAGTGATGCCTTCCCTTTTGGGATTTTGCTTTATCATTTAGTAGCTTCCTCCTTCTATTGTATAGTTTGTTTATGGCTGGGGTCCACCAGACAGGACGTCTGCCTTTGGAGGATTGGGTCTTGGTTTTATTTGGGATCGATGATCCATGCATTCCTGAAGGTGTTCATAGAATGCGTTTATAAAGGATTCTGCGGTCTGGGCGTATTTTCCACAGGCCCGGGGCTTTGAAGGATTCCACCTCAGTTTTGAGGAGTGTAAAATTTGCTTTAGAGAAGTTTTTCACTGTGGTTTTCTGGGCAGGGGTGGGGTCGGGATGTGAATATCCAGTGAGATTAGTTTATGGTCTGATCTTACCAGTGAGGGATACACTTCTGGTCTGGAGCATAGAGTCCCCATGTTGGTGATGATCAGGTCCAGTATGTTTTCCCTCTTGTGGGAGTGGTAACAAGTTGTTCCATAGCATTTGAGTTTATAAATTCTAGGAACCTTTGGGCTAGGGTGTTGGAGCTAGAGTAATGCTCCCAGTCTATGTTTGGGTAGTTGAAGTCGCCCAATATAATGGTGTTTGGAGAGACCTTCATATTTTCCAGTGTTCTCAGGAAGGCCGAGTGGGGTTCCTGGGTTTGGGAGGGTGGTCTGTAGCAGGCTATAAACTGGAAGGCAGTTTTACCCACTGTTAGTTGCACATGGATAGTCTCTGATGCTTCGTGCTTTGCCACCAACCTGGAGGTGTGGGTATCTTTGATGAATATCGATACTCCCTCCTTTTGTGGTTTGGTCCAAGTTTTGGGGCGAAAAGCATGGTATGAGGTATAACCTGGTAGTGCTGGGGTGCTCTCGGAGCCCTGAACCAGGTTTCTGTTACTGCACAGATATCGATGTTCTCCATGCTAAGGAGAGTTTGAGTGCGTGCATCTTGAGGTTTAGACTTCTGGCATTGAGCAGCATTACTCTTAGTTTCTTATCCCTTGTGATACCTATGGAGGTGGGTTTGTCTTTGAGCCTTGCCTAAAAGGCACTATGGGGTAGCAAGAGCCTTTGCCAATATCCGAAAGCCCAGGGGTGACAGGTGCAAGCCGTCCCTAGCGAAGCATCGTGGCTTGTCGAGCATATCATCCCAAGCTGACAGGCATTGGATCCCCTTTGAATGACACCAGTACTTAAGCCAATTGTTGAAATTGATCATCTTGTCTTCATATTGTGGCATCATTCTTGGTGAGGGTAAGATGCTACTCAAGGTCAGGGTCATACTGGCCTGGGCTACATGCTCAGAGAGCTCCTTTATGTCTCTTTTCATGTAGTCCAGGGAGGTACGTCTCAGGTCATTCACACCAGCATGGACAATGACTGAGTCATATTTGTACTTGCCTTGGAGTGACCTGAGTGCTTGTGTTATGTGGCGGATCCTAGCACCCGACAGGCTGCTCACCGTGACCCTCTCCTTGTTCAGCCTGGTGACGGACGCCAGTGTGCCTGATAGAGTCACCTATTACAAGTGTATCAGGTGTGTTGTTTAGTCTTAAGGGCTGTGACTGTTTGGCACACTGGCTTTGTGAGATATGTGTTGCACGTGTTTTGTTTTGGGGTAGCGGCTGCTTGGGTGTCTGCTTTGGAGGTCTCTGCTGCTTCGGCAGATCTTTATTTAGAGCCTCCGAGTATGTTTTTGTGTGATTATGTGTTTGGTTTGCTGTCGTATTACTGTATCATGCCTGAAATGCAGAAGTAAATTGTTTGCAGATATCCTTCTCCTTAAGAGGACATCAAGCTGTACAAAGGCTACTTTACAAAGACTATTGTTAATAATTACACGGGGGAGGGCAGTAGATACCCAGATCATCACAATCCAGTAACAGGGATCAGAAATCCCAGACAGTGCTAATACTCAGTAGGTAACAGGGCCAACACACAACAAGTAACAGGCCCCAAAGCCTTCACACAAGCCAGGACCGGCTTGGCTCAGTAAGAATCTACACTGAGAGTTACTTGAGACCAAGGAGATGAAATTTGAACAGCTCGGGGAAACAAAACTGATCCCAACATCAAGAAACTGCATAATTATTTGGCAAAAAAAAAAAAAAACTGTAGAAATCACAAAAGAAAAATGGCCAGAGTGCATAAATAAGAGTTTTGTTTGCACTCTGGCCATTTTTTAATAATCATTTGGCATCTATTAAAACTTACAGTCACTGGAAGGGATCAGTGGTTTAATCCTAATGAAGATAAGCCTAGATGTGAAGAAATGAATGTGAAGTTCTCTATTCAGAAGAAGAAGATTTTAGGTGACAAGACGGGCTCCTTATTGAAATATCGGCACTAGAAATGCTGAGTGCCAACAAGCCGAGGAAAAAACAAGACAGAAAACCGAGGAAAAGAGCGAATCTCAAAAACATTTCTTTTCTCCTTTAAACTTCTTTTTTTGCAGGGACACAAGTCTCCCTCACCCCTGAAGTTATACAAACTATCTCTGAGATTGTCATGCCCTGGAGAAAAGGGAATGTTTAAAGAAATGGCCATCTCAGATTTGGTATGCGCAAGTCTGTTTTTCTGCCATTCAGTCTCCATGTTTCCAGACCCACTCTAGCAAGTCCTAATATTTTAAATGGTTAACGACAAGACAGGCTAAAATACACAGCCTGTCAAAACACACTGGTAAAAACATTGCCATTCAACTTGCTGTGACAGAGACCTCATTGAAGCAAAAGTCTGCTTCATCTCAAAGATCTGTGGTATAATGCTTCTCCAGTCTAAGTCTGTCCCCGATGATGTGACAGTCCTGCCACCAGTGCTCAAAACTTCACCTTGTCTTACCCAAAGGTACAAATTCTGAAGTAGGAAGAGAAACTGACTGACACCACCATCAAGTCTAAGGCCATCAAACCAACCTGGGAGACCAAATTAGACGGCATTCCTACTGATGGGTCATGAAGTTAACAGCCTGTAAAAATTTGAATCCCACCATAATACAAATAATTTATTTTAGAAGAGTCCCTGATTGCTCATCAACCCAGATGTGAGAGGCCCCCAAAATAAGCCAGCTTAGGTTACTCAACAGTAAGATGACACGGAGGTCAGTAAATTCTTGAAGGAGCATTCATTCAGAGTTAAGTGGACAGTAGCTGAGTAAGTACTCACATCTTCTTCCAGCACCTAGGATATACTCTAATGTGTAGGAGTTCCTGTAAGTAACCTTGGAGAACTGCAGCAGTGGGTGATAAGTAGTCAGAATACTGTCACTCCAGCAATCCTGTCCCATTTCAGATGCTGAATAACAACAGAGCTCAGAAATGGATGCAGACAGCAAAGAGCTCAGCCACTAGGAAAAGAAGAAGATCACAGTCATCAGGCCTGCTCCTCATCAAGAATGAAAGCTCCAATGTTTGCAACAAACATGCAATAGTACTAAGGTCATTATGGATGGAGTTTGCATTGCAACACAGAACCAAGGATGGAAAGGCTCCCAACACCTGTCTGGTGAAAGTAGCCAAAGCATCAAGGGTACCTGACATAGCAAGACAGACGATAAGTCATGAAAGGTTTTGCCTCATGGTGGTACTTAGTGTGCAATATAGAAGCCACCTGACCAAAAGTCCCTGACTAAAGACAAAAATGCCTACCTTACACATTTCCTCATAATGTGATTTTTTTCTTCTACTAATATGTCCAAACTGTAAGAAGTACTTTGCAGAGTGAAAGTATAAACAGCTTGTGTCCTTACTGTTGGTGTGTTAGCCAAACAAACCCTTATATTAACTTAACTTCTTCCAATTACATTTTACTTAAACTTACTTGTGGCAATCAAACAGCCCTCTATCTAGTCATATGGATAGTTTTTTGTAGGTCTACCTCTGCAACCTGTTACACATGTTGTATTATTAAATTTGGTGATGTCATCCTCCACTACTGCCCAAAATGCAATGCAGCATTCAAAATGCTCTCTTGTTTTTTGTCCCCTTATTTTGTAACATATTGCTGTCTTTTCTATTATTACGTTTATATTTCAATATATTACACATCATTTGTTTTAATTTAAAATGTTCAATTCACCTTGAATTGCCTAACTGCTGCACATTACATATCATAACATTACATTGCTGGGTATAATTGCCTATTATCAGACAAACACAACTACATCTGTTTCCTCTTACTTATTTAAGTAATGTAAAATATGTTTTTTGCTGTTCAGCTGGGACTCGGAATCGAAGCTGTTTCCAATTGTAAATCAAATATAATACCTGCCATGTTCCATGTGCCCTCAGAATACTAGCAGTGTGCGAGTATTATTTTACTATCTTTTACAACTGACTCTCACTCCTGTCTTTAAAGCACAGAAGCGTTTTTATTTTCAACTATTTTAGATGCAGTTTTCTGCAGATGACATGTGGGGAAACATGCAAACAATATTATGTCTCATGAAACATCTGTTAAATTACTCCTGCAGCCAGTGTGTTTGACCTCTGTTTTACACCGTTTCCCCTGTAAATAGTCAAGAGTAGTCATGTTAAAGTATTAGCCATATTTGTAATAGCGAATATAGGCATGTAATGTTTTTTTTTTTTTTTTTTTGGACTTAGGATTACAGATTTGTGGCATCAAAATACATAGTTGTGGTTGCTTCAATAGTCATTTATGGTAGGTTGCTAGCCTTCTAGCTTTTAAGGAGAATAATTTTCTATAATCTAAGTCCACTATTTCTACCTTTTCTGCATCTCTCACTACCGATCTCTACCCTCTCTGCCTCTGAGACAGCAAACTGGGTTATCCTTTAATTAGCTATTGTTAAGTACTCTAAAAAAAGCAATTTCATTACATTTACCTCTAGATTAAAATTAAAAGCCCATCCAGACTGAGTGGCCATCCCTGTCCTTCCAAAAAAGGATTGACTTCCACCTTCACCAACCAATTTTGCCTAGAAAGCAAAGCTTCCAAAAATCTTATAACCAACATCAGATAAGAACTCATTGACTGCATCATATGAAATGATGGCATCTCAAGTTAAAATTGTATTAACAGCAATAACTAAGATAGTTTTACTTAAATCTAGTTTCATTTCTAGTAAGACTAGTACTTCCTTAATCTCTGTTGGTATGCACACCGTACCAGTGCTTGGACTAGTTAAAATAGAGCAACCATTCATATTACTTCACCACATCTAAGACAAATTGCATACTACTACCTCCAACTGTCCACATTTTTGCTGCATATTTTTGGCCTGTTTCTCATAAAATTGTGTTTTTCTGGCAAATCATTGTCAAATCATTGAGGACTGAAGTCAGAAAATAATGGCTGGCATTTGAGTTATATAGACTTCATACTTTTCAGAAAATCCATGCTAATGCAAAACATAGTATTCTCTCAACTTTCTAAGACCATAGGAACATTATTTAAAAAGTGTCCATAATTTTGGGCCTTTGTCCCCCAATTATTTATGGCTTTGTCCAGATTTCTTGCTTTAAGAGGTTGAGAGGTATGCACTAGGCAGTGTTACCATTCAGATATACACTGTCAGATAACTCTGTTGTAAAACTGCCTTTTTACCCCTTATATTTCAATATTTACTTTCATTTCATTTTGTTACTGTTTGAGTTTTATTGCTCTTGCCAAAAACAAGACACAAACACTACCACTATTGTGGTGTACTTTTAATTGTTAAACTAAGCACTCATGTGTCCCAGCTGCAACAACTACTTTGCATGCTGAAAGAATAAATGGCTTGTGTCTTTGCCACTGGTATATTAAACAAATCAGCTCATATATTGATATACTTCTTCCATTTACATTTTATTTAAACTTACTTGTGGCAATCTAGGAGCCCTCTACCCAGTCATACTGATAACATTTCATAGGGCTACCTCTGTGACCCCGTGCAACCTACTACTTTCTCCCTTTCTATGCTTGGGCTCACTCAACTCCTCCATTCTACCCCTAATTCTCACTCACCCCTATTTCCTCTAGATTTATACTTTCTCTCCACTCCTCCAATCACTGCATATATTTTATCACTCTACCCAGGCACTACACTACCTCTTCCCCTAGTATCAACTATTCTCTCAATCAATCTGTTATCTCCTTCCTCCCACATCTCTCACTTTAATCAAGCTAGTCATATACTCTGCTGAGACATATCACCATAAGCTGTCTAATAACCCTCCACCCTCTCTCCCTCTTGCCCCATCTCTCCCTTTTCCTTAACCTTTTTAAGTATAATGGCCAACCTCCAAACTACCTTATTATTCCTTTTCTTTCTACTAAGGTCCCTAATATATCTGATGTATATAACAGCCCCTTATCTAACCCATATCGACATATACACCGGCACTTGTACTATTAATAACTCTAACTTGAAACAGTCCTGATGTTGCTCTAATTTCTCTCCCAACTTATTTAACATAAGCCTCTTCAATACCATAAAAATCACAATACTAAACATTAGTCCAAAAACAAAACATACAAGATCCATTTAAATACCATCAACATTTCAATCAATAAAAAGCCTCCTTATTTCTCTTATATTGCTCAGTCTGGTGATATTCACTCAAATCTAGGTCCTACCTTTGCAGCTAACCCTAAACCACACAATAAACATTAAAAATGCGCCTACCATCTTAGCTGTTACGGAAATCTCTCAAACCTAATGTCCAAGGTATACTATGATCAGATCAGATAGCCTACATAAAAAGGAGGGAGGAATAGCTTCATTCTATCCTAGCTCTTACAACTGTACAATATATTCAAAGCCCATTCCAAAGTTTGCCAATGCAATAATACTCACTGTTTTCCTAAAAGTAAAAAAGTCAAAAACAGTGTGTGACTGTACTGTACATTTCACCAGGTCACAATAAACCCATTCCTTAAAACTTCTTGGCATGCATACCTATTATCATTGCAAATGAAGCTATTATCTTAGTTTCATAGTTTCATAGTTTCATAGTATAGTACTAGGCTATCTGCCCTGGGGCATTTGTAAGCCTAGCCATAGTGATGTGGCTTTTGCCACCCCATGAAATGGTACAAAAAATGTACAGAATAAATTTAGAATACTGTGCCTCTGTCTAGTAGTGACACAATGAAGGTCCCCTTATATAATAGAATTAGTTTACTGTGCCCCTGTCTAGCAGTGACACAGATGTGACCCCTGGGGTAAACTTACAATCTCCCATCCACTCATCAAGATTTCTCTTGAAGAGAGTCAGTGAGGGGCTCTGCCTAATACGAACTGGGATCTTGTCCCAAAGCATGGGAAGCCTCTGGGTTATGAATCTATCCCTCCAGCATGTCCTATTCATACTTGTGCCGAGGTTTAAGTCTTTAGCTCTCGTGGTCCTGATGGATTTGGATTTTTGAGGTGGAGCATGTCCATCAGATCCTGATTGGACATGGCCTTGTACATCAGGCAGAGATCACCTCTGAGCAGGCGGTATGCTACTGAATAGAGCTGAAGCTTCTTTAGTCTGGCAGAATAAGACATATGTTGGAGACCCTTGATCCTCTTGGTGAGGTACTTTTGTGGTCTCTCCAGCTGTTGCAAATGCCAGGTGAGGTACATACCAAATGGGGCATTGTACTCAATCATGGGTCTGATGAGGGAGGAATATAGGGATACAATGACATCCTTGGATCTGGATGTGAATCCCTTCATGATGAGGTGTGCAAGGTAGAATGTTTTTCTAACCACTTTGGCAACGTGGGTGTCAAATGAGAGGTCGCTGTCGACTTGGGTCTCTAGGTCTCTGATTACTTTTTCCGTACTCAGTGGGTTGCTGTCTATGTGATAATTTGTGGGTACTTTGTTTTTCCCAAAGGGATGACTATACATTTTTGGCATTTAGTTTAAGGCCGTGACTCCGGCACCAGTTGTCCGTTTCTGTGAGGCCTTTTGTAGGATGTGTGTGTCTGCTGGTGTATCGACTATGGCGCCTAGTTTGCAGTCATCTGCGAACTTTGTCAGCCACAGCCCTCCCATGTTTGCTTTAACATCTGAGAAATAAATGCCGAACAAGAGGGGTCCCAGGACAGATCCCTGTGGGACACCACTTGTGACTGGCTTTGAGTCTGACATTGCTCCAGCGATTTTAACTTTATGGGTTCTGTCCTTTAGCCAGTTTGCAACCCATCTAGTGACATAAGGGTTTACTTTTAAGCTGTTGAGCTTATCTATGATGCCTGAGTGGGGTATTGTGTCGAAGGCCTTAGCCAAGTCCAGGTATGCTGTATGGACTGCTTTGCTCTCATTAATGGCTCTAGTGACTGTTTCAAAAAAGTCAACCAGGTTTAAAAGGCAGGATCTGCCCTTTACAAAGCCGAACTGGGTGGGGTCAAGTGTCTGTAGGTCCCCTATGTCTCTGTTTATGAGTTCCATAATGATTCTTTCCATAGCTTTGCAGACCAGGCTGGTTAAGCTTATGGGGCGGTAGTTTCCAGGGTCTGTAGAGGCACCCCTTGTGGAGTGGGACCACTGTTGCTGTACGCCAGTGTTCAGGTACATATCCCAAAGTAAGGCTAAGGTTAAATAGCATTTTTATGTGTGGGTTTAGCTCCTCTTGAGTTCACGTAACACGCAACCCGGGATACCGTCAGGTCCCATTGATGCTGTGTTTTGCTTTGTTTAGGGCGGTTCTCACTTGGACATCTGAGATGACAGGAGATTACATTCAGCTGGGATAAGTATTTCTTCTTTTGGGGGTGAAGGAGGAGAAATTTGCACTGAACCTGTCAGCCAGAATGTTGGCAATATCTGTGGGTTCAGTGTATTTTTTGTTGTTTTGAACCAACTCTGAGCATATCTGAGGGTTTCCGCCCAGGTTTCTAACATAGCTGAAGAAGGCTTTGTGGTTATCTTTAGTGTCCTTAGCGATTTTTCTCTCAAAGTTGGCCTTGGATGTTTTTATGAGAGAACGTAGTTTTCTGCTAATGTTGATCAGAGATGTCTTCCCTTCATGGGATTTTGCTCTGACATGCAGTAGCTTCCATCTTTTGTTATACAATTTGTTTATGGCTGAGGTCCACCAGACAGGATGCTTACCTTTGGTGGAGAGGGACTTGGATTTGTTTGGGATAGCATGATCCATGCATTCTTGGAGATGTCCATAGAAAGCATTTGTGAAGGATTCGGCATTGTGGGATGTGGTATCCACTGGCACAGTGGGCTTAAAGGATACCATCTCAGTCTTAAGAAGAGTGAAGTCTGCTTTTGAGAAGTTTTCACTGTGGTCTTTTGTGCTGGGGGTGGAGGTGGGATATGTATATCCAGGGTGATTAGTTTGTGGTCAGATCTCACTAGTGAGGGGTATACTTCGGTGTGGAGCATTTTGTCCCCATGTTTGTGATGATCAGGTCTAGTATATTATCTCCCTAGTGGGAGAGGTGACTAGTTGTTCCAGTGCATTTGAATTTATGAATTCCAGGAACCTTTGGGCTAGGGTATTAGGGCTAGAATAATGTACCCAATCTATGTTTGGGTAGTTGAAGTCTCCCAGTATGATGGTATTTTGTGATACATTCATATCCTCCAATGTCTTCAGGAAGGCTGAGTGGGGTTCTTGAGATTGGGAGGGTGGTCTGTAACATGCTACCAGTTGTATAGCAGTTTTGCCTATGGTTAGTTGCACCTGTATGGTCTCTGATGCTTCATGTGTTGCTACTAACCTGGAGGTGTGGGTGTCCTTGATGAATATGGACACTCCCCCTCCCTTTGTGGTTCGGCCCAGGTTTTGGGGCCGAAAAGCATAATACGAGGTATAGCCTGGTAGCACTGGGGTGCTCTCAGGAGCCTTGAACCAGGTTTCAGTTACTGCACAGACGTCGATGTTCTCCATGCTGAGGAGTGCATCAAGTGCCTGCATCTTGAGATATGGCGTTGAGCAGCATTACCCTTAGTTTTTTTCCATTTTTGTTTTCTAAGGAGGTGGGTTTGTCTTTTGAGCCTTGCCTAAAAAAGGCACTATGGGGGTGGCAAGAGCCTTAGCCAATATCCGGAAGCCCAGTGGTGACAGGTGTAAGCCATCCCTTGCGAAGCAGCGTGGCTTGTCCAACATGTCATCCCAGGCAGACAGACATTGGATCCCCTTAGAAAGACACCAGTACTTGAGCCAAATGTTAAAGCTGATCATCTTGTCTTTGTATTGTGGTATCATTCTTGGTGAGGGCAAGATGCTGCTCAGGGTCAGGGTCATACCAGCCTGGGCTACATAATCGGAGAGCTCCTCTATGTCTCTTTTCATGTAGTCCAGGGAGGTATGTCTCAGGTCATTCACACCAGCATGGACAATGACGGAGTCATATTTGTACTTGCTTTGGAGTGACTTGAGTGCGTGTGTTATGTGGCGGATCCTAGCTCCCGATAGACAGCTCACAGTCACCTTCTCCTTGTTCAGCCTGGTCAGCGGGACATCAGTGTGTCTGACTATAGAGTCACCTATTACTAGTGTATCAGGCAAGGTGTTTGGCCTTAAGGGCTGTGATTGGTTGACACACTGATTTATTGAAGTATGTGTTGCATGTGTTTTGTTTTGAGGTGGTGGATTTTTGGATGTCTGCTTTGGGAGCCTCTGTTGTTTTGGTAAGTTTTTTATTAGAGCCTCCGAGTATGTCGTTGTGTTTTTATGTGTTTGGTTTGCAGTTGTGGTAGGTCTATGTGGGACTGCAATTGTTGTGTGTGTGGTTGCCATCTCCTCCTGTCTGGTCATGCCAGCCCTGAATTGAGAGAGTTCAGCCTCCAGTTTGGCTATATAGTTGCATCTCTCACATGTATTTGTGTTTGTTGGGAGGAGGAGAGGGTTGTCTGTGTACATGAGACAATTGTAGCATTGTCTCAAGATACCCAGATTGACCAGCTGAACTGGAGACGACGCCAGTAATCTACCACTCGACATGCTAGAACAGTATAAGGGAGTGCTGTACCTTTAAGGGAAGTGGATATTCACAGGGGTGGTAAGTAGATGTAGTGCTTTACTTAGTACAAGAGTGCTTACTTAGTAGAGAAGTATTGAGAACAAGTGCTAGGCTTATAATATAGTGAGTAGTCTGGTTATACTAAGAGTAGAGCTTCCTTAAGGGAAAATTTGAAGAGCAGAGCCAGAAAAAGTTTAACCTTGTTTAACCGGCGCTGCTAAACATCAACTGGGATACCGTAACTCAGGATTTCCCTACCATGGGTTGGGAGGGTGGCCTAATGGTTAAGGTGTTTGCCTTACAAACACAAGGTGCAGGGTTTGAGTCTCACAAGGGATAATTGGCTAAGCTTAAAATGGCTCACAAGAGCAGTTAGCTTAGTACTAATCTATGAACCTATCTATGAGTATTAATCTCTTAGGTTTTAACAACTTATCAAAACACCAACTAGATATGAAAAAACTTACAACCAGAGATCTATCCCTGACTAGATTCTGGTATGAGGCCCTAGTAAGTATACAAATAACAGTACCCTTCCCAATACTCTCAGTGATCCTGCCTATACATATAGATCCATAACACATACATCCAAAGAACAGCGACTCCAGTAAAACAGTCTTAACAGTATTCTTAGATCTTTCAAAAGAATTTCATGCTGTTTCCTATACAAAGCTTCCTCACCAACTCTTGAACACAGGTCATTTCCCTCCCTCTATCCAATGGTTCTCTGGCTACCTATCTAATAGACAGCAATCAGTGTAGTGGCAAGGAAGCCTCTCTTCATATTTACCCAACTTTACCAGGATACCCAAGGGTTCTAGTTCTATTCTTGGTCTCCCTCTTTTTAATATTTTTATCAGTATCCTCCAGGCCTGTCATGGCTCCCTTGTTCAGTCTGCAGATGACTCTACTATTATCTGCTCTTCAATCAATCTGTCGCACCTACAGCAGATAACCCAAGAAGCCTTCACCTCCATTGAAGCACGGCTCACAGATTCACAGCTGCTTCTTAACCCAAACAAAACAAAACCTTTCCTTTTCACTCCCCAAAAAATGACATTTAACAAACTAAACTTTAAATTCCAGTCTCAGAATAAAACAGAAATCAAAGTCATTCCTCATACTAAACTCTTAAGAATAGCAGTTGATGAAAATCTTAAATTTGATTGCCATGGCCACAGTAATATCAAAAAAATCACCAGAAATTTGGGGCTTTACATAGACATAAACAATTTCTAAATACATCAACCAGACCTAGCTTTGTGATTACCTACCTCCTACCATCACTCCTGTATGGAACACCTCTTTTCACCAACCTCCATAGCTCTTTAAAATCAAAACTGGAATTGTGTTATAATAAAACAGCTAAATTTGCAGCCAGTGTACCTTACCTGACCCATCACTTTACTGTTGTTCAATCTCTAAAATCGCTTGAACTTCTACACCATCTTAACGGCTTACTGATTATTATGGCCCACAAAATCTTATATAAACTAGCTGCCTGGCCAGTGCTAAATCCCATACTCCACTCCTACCATCCCAAGAGATCACGTAGATCTGACAGCAAGCAACTTCTCACTGTGTACAAACCCAGCAAATCAGCAGGACAAAGCCTCTACTCCCATACTGTTTCCAAAACATGGAATATACTACCCATTACACTAGAGCCATTTCTAACCTATTAACTTTTAAACATGCTCTAAAGGAATTCATAACCAAATCCCGGAGCTCTCAAAACCAGCATAAACATATCTCATCTCCTTATGTTAATATATCCTCCCTGCACCATCTAATACCCTGTACTATCTCCTTCACAACATTCAGCCACCTATTTTCATAGTATGTTATACCTTTCTGAAATAAGACAACCTCTTCCTTCTGCCAAGCTAATTTCCCTCTTTCATTTCTGCACTTGCCTTACACTAAAACCTTATTTTTCTTTTCTTTCAGCTCCTTTTATACTTCTCTCCCCATGGTACACGTATTTCTTCACAGTGGCTGAATGTTTTTCCTGAAGTAGATATCTTGCAGTGCCCAGTTTTTGCGCCTCATTTCTCTCCTTCAAAGAATTACATCAGTAGAAATATAATCTTTACAACTAACTGATCACTGAATGTTTTATAACAAAATGCATATGCACATGATAAACTTGAGACTATTTAAAGCTATATGTTTGGTATATGATTATGGTGCTCCTTGAGTTTTTCCCTTTGGTATTTAATTATCAGTATTCAAATAGAACTGTAAATATTGTCTTGTGTAAATATTGGTATTGTATCACCGTAGCCATATGTAACTGAGCTATGTATTTTGTAAATTTCTGTAAAATATAAATGTTGTGTTCTATGGAACTTTTCTCCCAGAGCCTCCACTGAAAATGGGTACTCTTGACCCAGTGGGACTTTCTAGGTAAACAACTGTCAATAAATAAATATTGCTTAACTGAAAAGAACAGTAAAAGAGGAAGCTGGTGGAAGTGAAGTGGCAAATTACAATAATAAAGTCCCTTCTGTAAACCATTTGCTAATAGATTTATTGAGGCCATAAAGAATAAAACATTCCAAAACATATAAATAAATAGATAAATAACTGTCAGAAATGGAATAATATTCAAATCTTGAAAGCAGTAAAGTTGCTTGAGTAACTTACATATGATAAAAGGATATTGTATGGTACAATCCAAAATGAGACTGAATTGAAGAATATTATATTGTAAGCAGGCAATAAGATGTGAATAAAAAGCAAGAACAAGAGTAACAAATACGTTGAAATGCAGCAGCATTCTAAAAAAGATAAAATTCAGTGGTTAAAACAGTACTACAGTAAGAATAAGTTACAAAATGGTACTACAGGCTCTGGGATTCCTTAAAAATGTGTACAGGTGCATATAGCCATCTTGCATACACTGTTTGGTTACACCACTGTTAATTATTGTGACTCAAACATGGAACACAGTAGTCTACGGATGGCCATAATATATATCACACGTTTGTGAATGGTATAGAAGAGCCTCACATTTTCATATGTTTATTATAAAACTTGTGTTTCTCTGACAAATCATTGAGGATTGAAGTCACAAAAATGACAGACATTTGAGTTTATCCTTCAGAAAATTCATGCTAAGGCAAAACCTGTTACTCTAGCAATGTTCTAAATGTAGAAGAGCAACATTTAAAGTCCATCCCTCATTCTGAGCCTCTGTCCCTCTCCCCCCATTCTTTTTGGCTTTATCCAGAATTCTTGTATTGAGATTGAGTGGTATGCCTGCAAGTAAATATTGTATAAAGTCTGCTGGCCATGTGGGTTTATGCTGGGAAGTTTACTGTCTGGAATATTTTTTCTTTGATAAACTTAATTTGACCTATGTATACTCTGCCCAGTGTTTGCAGGTTTTAAGAAAATGGGTTGGGAATCATACGACTATCTGAAATGTATGTTTGTCTCATCTGTTCATCGTTAAACTACATACTGCACCTTTCGTTTTGGACAAATACTGTCTGTAAACAATATGGTATCTCTTAAAACTCTCTGTTCAATACTTCCAACATGAGCTGAATCTGAGAAAGGTACCCATGGATCAGTGTTCTATCCTGGGTAACAGATAAACAGATTAGACAGACAGACAGACAGACAGACAGACAGTCAGACAGATAGATAGATAGATAGATAGATAGATAAAGAAAATATGCTATTTTAATATTAACTGGAAACAAGCATCTCAGCTGGCAAAAAATGTAACCTGGGAATGGGAAGAGACTGATCACATCAAGGAAAGCAACTGAATAGCTGTTAAAGTTAACTTGTTTGTAAGAGCAACACAATTCAAATGTGACCACCCATTGCTCTGCAGCATTTGTTCTAAAAGGCATCCTTTTACTGGGTGCCAGCTTTGTTAACGTAATTAACGCATGCATGGTGCAGTCATTGACACAGTTTTCCTGTAAAGATAAAAGCAGTTCGACACTTGCACAACAGTGGTGAGAAATGACACCCTGAGTGTGAAACTGCATGCTATAGATACCAACTAGATGATAAAACAGCCCAAATGTTCACAGGAAAACAATTTATCATTCAGCCATCTGTGACTAGAGAAGTTAAATATAGGAAAACTGGAAGCGTAACAGAATAGCGGTTTTATGAATGGGGTGGTAGAAGACATGCTTTCAAGTCAAAGTTAAAAGTTCAGTTTTGTTGCAGGTAGATTATTATGGTATATTTTCCCTAGACACATGTAACTATTTCTGAATTAATGCAAACAACATGGAACCTACTGCTGCACAATATTATGGTCAACTAATTTAGACAAAGATCAGCTCAATTTTCTTTTCAAGATGTGTGGTAAATATCACCTATGAAAAATTCTGTGAAGTTAGGTGGAATGGTCAGTGAAATGAGGAATGAAAATCAGTTTTGATGCAGGCAGACTACCCAGTTTCCATGGAAACATGCACTCAATTCCACATTAGTGCAAACAATACTTTATCTCCACACAGCTCTTTTAATAAATATAAACAAGAACAACCAAATCTGTTATCAACAACACACCGTGTCTACAAGAAACTACTGTAAATACATGGCATGACACGAAAAAACATATTATATTGAGTACACATATATTTTAATAAAGACCACTATGCCATTCAAAAGCACAAGACAGCAGACTACCTTTTCTAAGGGTGGAACAAGTGACTGTCACCAGGGAGTGGGTGAAATGCCTAGAAATGTCTATAAAGGTCACAATTAGAACTTTTTTGATATGCAGGCTGACTGGTGTAAATCTTATCCAAGAGTTATCTGCACTAATATAGAGTATTTAATTTTTCCTTTTCTTAGGCATTTGATACCTGAGTTTGTCTCAGATATTTTCTGGCTTTAAATCATGTAATATGCAAAAATGGACTATGGTTTACAAAACCAAGTTTATATATTTTACAGGCTACTGTTTGGGGGTGTAGTTACACTTCCAGATCTATGTGGCACATTCATTTATGATAACATTCTATCAATGTTTAATTCAGCTATGTTCTTAGGGGATGGGTAATAATAGATGAGCTGATGCATAATTTCACTATGGGTCAATAAGAGTCATCAAAAACATAGAAGAAAGAATGTTCTACATCCTCTAACCACATTATTTTGCAGTTTGCAGACATTATGGCTAAGCCAAATAAACCACATTCTGACAAAACACAAGAACAAAGAGATTGCACAGCTGTAGACAGATACATCGGACACATGTAGCCTTCAGATCATGTTTGTTTAATTATCAGCAGGCAACTCTTCTGTTGTATTGTGGAGCTTACAAGGACCTACTGTGTAAACAAAGACTATGTGAAGGTTACCACACATTTAACTCAATGTGGATTTATCTGTCACAGCACAGGGCACAGGCACGTCCCCAGTGTGTGTGTGTGTGTGTGTGTGTGTGTGTGTGTGTGTGTGTGTGTGTGTGTGTGTGTGTGTGTGTGTGTGTGTGTATATGTATGCCTTAGAGCAGGATTGTCTAATATATGACACCTAAGAATACGTTGATCTGGATTCTCAAAAACTGCATGAGCATCTTTGCATTTCCCAGAGAATGTAAAGCTTTCACTGAAGGCAATGGAAAGGGTAGACCTTGGCTCTAGATGGTTGTCACTTGTGAAGTGACACATTGACCCCATGTGCAAAAACTGGGAAAAAGGGTTGTGGGTGGATGGGTGGACAGATAAATATGCTGGTAGGCATTAAAACCTTTCATGCATGCCAATTCTTACTATTTATATTAATGTCCTAACCTTAGAAACTAGTGATGCTTCCTGATGGTCTGACTGGCTGCCACCACATGGAGAGAGGGCACCAAGCATTGATCACTGTCATGCTTTATGCACTGGTTTTGGACCTCGGATGCCTATCCTTTTTTCCTTGTCCTTGCATTTTTTGTAAACTCCGGTCATTGGCTGTTCCAACGGCATTATATAATTAAATCTTCGGCCAAAGTAGTGAAATGCAAAATCAAACCGACGCTTAATAGTGCGTTGGTTAAATCTAACACAAAAGCGACAGCTAGCAACGTTGTGATCAGGGCCTAGCCAAGGAATACAGTAAGAGTGAAAATCCTTATGAGGTATTTGCTTCCCACAAGAAATACAATTGTTAACTTTTTCTGACATCGGTCTGGAACAAGAAAATAGTTTCCCCAACGGGGTACTTAGCTTTAATGAAGACTTTGGTTCTGAAATTCGGATTTGAAAATCTCAGGAGTCGGCCGACCGGCACTTGCAAACTGTGCTCCAGGTCTCAGTCAGCCTCCCCACTGGCACAGCTATAGAGCTAAGACCTCAGCTGAGTATCCAAGCCAAGTTTGCCACCTCTCTCTGTGTGAAACCAGTGCTTCATGCCTCTACTCCAAGCAGCACACACACACACACACACACACACACACACACACACACACACACACACACACACACACACACACACACACACACACACACACACACACACACACACACACACACACACTTTCACTTAGCGTACCCACCCATTAGTTATTTGCAGGGCCACCAATTTACCTATGGTACACCTTTGGGTTATGAGCGGAAACTGCAGTACCAGGTGAAACTCATGCATATTCAAGAAGAATATGCAACTCCATACAGAAGACACTCCAGCTGAGAGCCAAACTGGGATGCAACTGTTTTGTAGCAGCAATGCTGCCCTTTGCACCACTGTGCCACTCATGTTTGTTAATATTAATTCTAAGTTCTATATGTACTATAAACTTGTCTTTTAGTGCATGGAGAGCTAATATTTTGCTTCAAAATCAGGAAAAAAGATAAACCTGTTATGCTCTACTGTAATGCGAGACTGGATGATAATAGCACATCCAGGGGTACGTAGTAATTGTTACACCCCCCAAGTGCTGTGATGGTGGGGTATAAGGGAAGGGACGCTCCTTCAGCCACTGAATATCTTTCCTTCTATGTCCACTGAAGTTTACAGATGTTAGTCTGTGAACAACTTTTTAAAATTAGGACAGTATTTAAAAACTGTCCCTGACTTTTTCCTTATTTGTTGTCTATGCAACGGTACTCTCTAAGTGCTTTAATGGCTTTCAAAGCTGGTAAAACACATCACGTTTTTTGGGGTAGAGGTTAATTGATAGTATATGGAGTAGATACGTGGACTATGATGTTTGCAGATGACATTGTGATCTGTAGTGAGAGTAGGGAACAGGTGGAGGAGACCCTTTAGAGGTGGAGATATGCTCTAGAGAGAAGAGGAATGAAGGTCAACAGGACTAAGACAGAATATATGTGTGTGAATGAGTGGGAGGACAGAGGAATGATGAGGATGCAGAGAGTAGAGGTGGCGAAGGTGAATGAGTTTAAGTACTTGGGATCAACAGTTCAGAGTAATGGTGAGTGTGGAAGAGAGGTGAAGAAGAGAGTACAGGCAGGATGGAGTGGGTGGAGAAGAGTGTCAGGAGTGATTTGTGACAGACGAGTACCAGTAAGAGTGAAAGGGAAGGTCTATAAGAGGGTAGTGAGACCAACTATGTTATACGGGTTGGAGACAGTGGCACTGACAAAAAGGCAGGAGTCAGAGCTTGAAGTGGCAGAGTTGATAATGTTAAGATTTGCACTGGGTGTGACGAGGATGGACAGGATTAGGAATAAGTATATTAGAGGGTTAGCCCAGGTTGGAAGGTTTGGAGACAAAGCCAGAGAGGCAAGATTACGTTGGTTTGGACATGTGCTGAGGAGGTATGCAGAGTATATTGGGAAAAAGAAGCTAAGGATGAAGCTGCCAGGTAACAGGAAAAGTGGAAGGCCTAAGATAAGGTTTATGGATGTGGTGAGAGAGGACATGCAGGTGGTTGGTGTGACAGAGCAAGATGCAGAGGACAGGAAGAAATGGAAACAGTTGATCTGCTATGGCGAACCTAATGGGAAGAAGAAGAAGACATGGAGTAGATACAACTCATTACATTATAAAGTGATTTGATTGGGTCTCACCAATCATAATCTGTTATTATTTGTCCTCGACATGGACTGATAGCCTTAAGTTTTATATATGCTGATTTAGGTCACATTAAGCACAGTATTTAACACTGTTTTTCACCATAGAACCTAAGGTTCATTGGTGTATACTAGGCTAATGACCAGCAGGGCCATTATAAACCTAGCCATGCAACCTAACTCAAATGGGTCCATATGTTTCACAGGCTACTTGTTTTTATGAGGGGATTTATTTGGAGGGTTTATGTTAGTTATGAAGTTTCTAGAGTTTATGTGGGGGGTATGTTAGTTTGGGCATTACTGTCTGCCTCTGTCTATCAGAGACATAGGGGCCAGACCCAAGGTGAATTTCTGATTTCCCATCCATTAGTCAGTAGGAAAGGACTCTGCTTCACATGGAATGGAAGCCTGTTCCAGAGCATGGGGGAGTCCTCTGAGACCCATATTTGTTTCACCAACATGACTTATTTATGTCACAAGCAAAATTTAAATCCTTGGATTTAGTGGTTCTGATGTTCATTTTCCGATATGCAAAATTTACATCAGAGCTGGAAGTGAGGATGCCTTGTATACCTAGTACAGATCACCTGCTGATAACCTGTAGGAGACTTAAAAAGATAGGCTTTTAAGGCAATCCATATGGGACAGTTTATTTGTATCCTGGATTCTCATGTTAAGAAACCTGTGTGAGCATTCCAACTGTTGTATATGTTTGGCCAGGTACATGTCAAAGGGGGCATTATACTGAAAGATGGGTCTGATAAAGGTCAAATAAAGTAGCACTATGACTTCCTTAGACCTGAATGTCATGCCCTTACTTATAGGTTGGGCAATATAGAATGATTTTCTTACTCTCTTTGTCACATATTGGTGAATTTGCCCTTTTCCTCACTGTAGTGTGATCTCACAGAGGGTATATATATATATATATATATATATATATATATATATATATATATATATATATATATATATATATATATATTTAGCTGGGGGTGGTGGTACAGTGGGGTTTCCCCTCAAACATTGTTTGTGTTGTCTGTGGGTGTTGTTTGGCTTCTCTTAGTTGATTGACAAACTAAATCAGCAACCATATGGATTTTGACAATCTGGTTTGTCGATCAAATGAACTATATCCCTCGTGCAACATACGTACTTCCCTGCTATAGTTGTTTGCTGTTGTGGATCAGTATTATTTATTTATTTTATTTATTTTACATTTGTTAATTGGGGAGGTCCAACTGGACACAGCTGTCCATTTTCAGAGGAGGCCTGGGGAGAAAAGCTCCAGAACAATTGCTAACATACTATACATAAGGTATTTACATGAGCATTGTGGTTTACACATACAGTTATAAAATATAGCAGATAATAACATATGATTGCATGAAATACTTACATAAGCATAGTGGTTTAGACATACAATTAAAAGTATAGCAGGTAGTAACATATGATTGTTCGAGTTGTGCCTTTAACACACTCTGTGCTACTGTGCACAAACTACTCATACCCATTTGCATATTCAATACTTTATCCCATTTTACATGAACAGCTTTGTAAAAGACTAAATCTTTGCTTTTTCGATCTCTCCTGAAAAAAATACCTTTTAGTTAGTAAGATTTAGCATCCCATCAACGAAGTAAGTGTTTCGAAAATTTATTAGCATTAACAGGCTCCAATGTATATTAATTACTCTGCAAAAATCTGGTAAGTCACACTCACGAGCACTCTATAGAAGTTAATCAATAATTAGTTTTCTTTTATCCTTCTTTTACTGAAGATGTACATCAAAAATTAAAACTCTGAAGGTAATGCAGTTTAAAAACAAAGTGCAATGTCATAAGTGATATTTTCATATTGGTCTGGAAGAGTTATAAGGCAGAGAAAAACTCATTTTGGGGAAAATTTGATTGAATGTATCTCTTTAGGAACATAATTTCACATTTTCAGTATTTGGTCAGAACAGTACTTAGTACATTTACTAAGATGCTAGCTAATGTCTGGATATGTACAAACAATGTAAGCTTCTGAAAGCAGTCAGGATCTTTAACATTCTTCCCCTTTTGTAAAGTATTGCCAGCTGTACCAGGAGAAGTAGGGCAGTGGATGTGTAACATATGCCAACACAGCTAGCTGGAATTTTGTAAAGAATTTATATATCATTTGGGGTCTATATCACATCAGCAAATGCTAAAAATAGTGAACGCTGATATATCGAACTTCAAAGTCCGAAAGCATACAGTCAAAATTAAGTGGGGGGCTTTGCTCCCCACACACCCTCAACTTAAATATACCAACTCTGAGATCACACCACAGTAGAGAAAGCAGCAAAGCACGGAGAATGGCCCAGCAAATTTTTTCCCGGGAAAAAATTTGATGATCCGTCCTTTGCTGTTTTCAGCTTTCAGACTTTGAAGTTTGATATGTCAGCATTTGCTATTTTTAACATTCGCTGATGTGATATAGACCCTATCATTTGTATATCAGACTAATTTGTACAGATGCTTGTGATGAAAAATGTATTTGTAAAGCTACTGTGTCAAAAATTTATCAACAGTGTGCCCTGCTGGACAGAAAAAGAAATATTATTGTATTACTGTAACTCTTTAAATGTATATGTTTTAACAGAGTATACTGGAAGAGAAGAGGTTAATCTCAAACTTTGAAAATAGTTTGAAATTAAATTACCTGGCTTAGGACATAAAGAAAGTATCTTACAGTTCTCAGTGGAGTCAGAGACAACAGGTCTGTACTAGGAAGCTTTCTGCTTTGTAATTGGGGTAAACTGTTTGCTACTCTGGAAGGGTGAAGGTTTGAAATTGTTTTATGATTTCCAGGAGTTGCAGCAGATCTTAGCAAGGCTCTGTGTGTGTGTATTATTGACACATATGTGATAAATCCTGACAGCTTCTAGCCAAGGCGGAAGCATGAGAACCAGAAGTCAGATAACCAGATGTATGTGATGTGCTTCTCTAATCCATCACTAAAAATAGTGTTTAATAGTAGGCGAGACTGAAGTCTCAGAGCACTCTGTTTTTGTAACCTGACAAAGAAGGATCTCTCCCCTACTTCATCTTGTCTTGCTCTAGTAAGTAACTAGGGAATAATAATCCTTTAGATCAGTCAAGAAAATATAGTGAGATTAGTTAAGTATTGTTTTTCTGTAACTGTGTTAACCTGTCCACCTGTGTTATTTTTATTATTTCCTGTGAATGAAACTCTGGTGTTTATTGTAAATGGATACTTAGTATGTTCATGTTCTTTTATTATTTATTAATAAATATATTTAAACTTTTCATTATGACTGATCTTTTAGAGAGTGTTTTAATCTCAGAGTACTCATATATATATATATATTTGATGACAGCTCTGGCCACTCCTGAAAGCCTTACTGCATTGGCCAAACACTACCATTTGTATTAATATTAATTTCATTCAGTATAATTGGGTATCCTTGTAAGAACCTTGGATTAGCTGGCTTTGGAGTGTCTGATGGTGGTGTAAATTCCTTATAGCTTGGCCAGAAGGGGGCATAGCTAGTAAATCTGTACCAGCCTTTCCCGTGTGTGTGTGTGTGTGTGTGTGTGTGTGTGTGTGTGTGTGTGTGTGTGTGTGTGTGTGTGTGTGTGTGTGTGTGTGTGTGTGTGTATATATTTTGCAATGGGCAAGTCTCTATCTAAAACTAGTTTCTCTGCCTTGCGCCTATGAGTGCCAGAAGAGGCTCTATCTCCACCTTGACCTTGAAATGTATTAAGCAGGTAATGAGGAAATGATTCAGTGAATACTATCAAACATTTACAATGAATAAGCATTATACTTCAGGTGTAGTAGTTCACCCACTATCCCCACAGCAGGTGTACTTACACATTTTGCTCAAAACAAAATATTGTATTTTTATTCCTAACAGCTTTTGCTAAAAGGTTCCAGGCTGCATAGGTACTTTTACTGAAGGGATTCTACCAAGCCATTAAACTTAAGGTGACCTTTTCAGCTTAAGGCCTTCTTGGTTGTTTGATCTTATAGCATAATGTGCAACAGTCATTTCCAGTGTGTTAAGTGCGGGCAATACTTCTAATGCAGCAACAGTTTTAATGAGAGTGGGTTTAGTAATAGCATAGCAAGTTCAATGTTTGGGAGCAAACTGGCTTTCTACACTGAACAGCAGTGGTGTTTTCATGGATCAGGAATATTTATGAATCTGTATATTTTGTTTTGGGCAGTTTGAAGAATAGGAGTGTTTTGAAAACAGGTTAGGGTAATAAGAAACTAGACAAATTCCAGCTTGTATATTAATAATCTTGAGATGTCTAGAAAGAGAACCCCTGTGCTGTTATCATTACTGTCTTTATAATATAGTCTGGCAGTTATCTTTATAAGACTAGTTTCAGTCCTCTTTCCTGACACTGTGACTTTGTCATGGTGTAAGGGCTTGCATGGTCTTGTGATCCCCAGAAAAATGTTGTCAATAAGTTTATGCTTTTAATAGGGTCACCCTTGGCAAATTAGTGTAAAAGGAGAAATCAGACAAATGTCATTCCAAAAAAATGCCCCTATGATGGTTCAATTAAAACATGAAAGAACCTCAGCTAGAAGAGTGAAACCAGGACCCCCTCCCTCCTACAGCCAAACCAGGGGTGGTTTTTCATTGGCTGAGTGACCCATGTAGCTGTAACCCAGCCAAGCTCAGCATGAAAATGCTTCATGGAGCCATCAAATGGGATCTCCAATTACAAGGTGAAGGATGAGGGGGCAGGTGCAATGCTCCTCCTACAGACAGGAGTAGGATGGACTTAATAATAACAAAGGTTCACAAGCCATGGAATGTTGGTGTAGGGCCTGTTCCAGACCCAAGGTGCATTTGGAGTGATTATGTCTATCAGCTTGCCTAGGAACATTTGGGGATCTTAGCAGATAAGCTAAAAATTGTCACTGGATTATTGCCTGGTATATCCAGCTTAGTTTTCTGCCACAGCAATGATCAACAGGGAAAGCAATTTAGAAAATGGATGGATGGCTTAATGGCTGGCTGGCAGATGGATGGTTGGTTATTAGTCCAGTACACTCATTAGGAACTATGGGGTATCATCAATTAAGCAATATTATTTCCTGAATGATGCTAAAAGCTCTGTAAAGCCTGCCCCTCCAGTAATTTAATCAAGAGACTTAGCATGAATAAAAATCTATAATTTTCTACTTCAGAATGGTCACCACACTTTATGACTAATATCATTCCATACAGCCAGGATGATATCACCTGCAATGAAAAATATAGAGTAGAAAACAAATCAATTCACATTTACATTTTGCAGTTTGTTGTAAGCTACAGTTTCAAAGGGGAACTTGTTCATTCAAATATTAAACTGATGTAGGCACATAGTCCTAGAAAAGAGGAAACGAAGATCCTGGCAACCATATACAATTACTCAGTCCAGCACACTGATAAACCTCATTAGCATTTTAGATAAGCATCCTATTTAGGCTCTGTTGGCGAAATGGTCTCTCTTTAGATACAAAACACTAAGACAAAAATTTGCAAACCACAATGTTATCTAATGAGGATGCCAGATGTGATAACTAGCAGATATAAATAGCCGTTTAGAAACACAACTTCCTCTTTGGTTTTAATTTGTCAGTTGTCAGCAGACCTACTCAGATGGCATTCAGGTAACATGAAGGTATATGTTGCATAGTTTTGATTGTCTTTCTTTCAGTAACAGCTTTTGAGGTTTTTCATTTTTTTTTTTATATCTCCTGAATCAGAGGCTCAGTGGTTGGACAAAGTGTATTTTCCAGAACTCTGACATATGCTTTCCCAAGAAAGGTAAGGACTAAAATCCCACTACAACCAAAAACAGACTTCTGTCCCCCTTTATGAAAATGATGACCCCCACCCCAGTTTGCTAATCCAAAAATTATAGAAAAGCCTAACATCCAACATTAAAAAGGCATGTTAGCTATGACCCCCCCCCAAAAAAAATATCCAGCAATTTTGTCATGTCCTGGTTGATTTCATTCTTCAGCTTTGCCACAGTGGAAAGATTATATTAATGCCGGTACCTCATCCGCTCAAATGTTGCTAATTACATCCTGCACATCTGATACTGCCTCCTAAAAGGAGGGTATGTCCACCAGATTCCAGACTTCCTGAAAATGCCCCTTCTACCCCTTAGCAATCTCCTCAGGGAAGGTCATAATTTCTCCATCCTTGCTGAGAACTGTCTAGACAATATGACACCACCTCTTTCTGGATTGTTAGACATTTGCCAGATCCTCTTTGAGGCTTCACAGAAGTAACTGTGCATGTCCATGGCAAACTTCTCCCATACCCAGGGTGCTGCCTCAGTGACTGTTGCAACTACTGCCTTCCTGGTATGTAGGTATCTCACAATCATACACAAGTAACCCCTGAACTTTCTTTAATCTAACACATTCCCTCATTGATGGTGTCCACCAGCAAGTTATAAGGTTGCAGCCACTGTAAACACCAGCCACATTTTGTCTACTCTTCCTTGTCAGTGCCTTAGCTACTGAAGTCTTGAATAATGTCCATTCAGACTTTATATCCATGGCCTCCCCAGTGATATGTGAGAAGCTGTTTTGGAGGTGGGAGTCAAACTTGGCCTACACAGAATTATTAGCTAGGAATTCTCAGGATACCTTTACTACAAATTTGGGATTTTTGGCTCTTTCCAGTCATTATCCCAACTGTCTAGTTCAACCTACCACTAAATGGTAATCGTTTGACAGCTCAGCTCTTCTTTTTACTGGCATGCCCAGAACACATAGTCTAAGATCTAATGACACGACATGACTACAAAGTTGATCATTGGCCTTTGGACCAATATGCTGGAATGCTAATTACACTTATGTCCCAATCCTCATGTATGTTCTTGAGCTTTAGGTAGTAACTGAAAGAATGAGATCACACATACTGGCTGCAGAAGTGCGGTTCCTCTTCAGGTTATCTAGGCACATTACCCATAACAAAATGAGGTACTTAGCAATTTGGGAGGACCTCATATTATAGCCACTCTTATTTTGTGTTGGTTGATGTGGCCTGGGTACCTTATGGGGATTCACATGACCACATCCCTTGGAAAGTGTGATAGGCACAGCTGACTAGAAGAAAGTACAGTTGTGTACACTTACCATAAATGTAGAAGTTTGAGTGTATTTACTGTTGCAGTCATTACATTTGGGTTATCTGCCTGCAGGTAGCCCTCAGCCGGCCTGAATATCAAAGTCGTGGATTCCTGCGTCGGATGCTGTCTCTTCTTCCATGATGTCAGGTTGCCAGAGGTATAAAACATGCAGCCGATGCCATTACATCAGTTTTTCTTGTCCCAGGTGTCAGGTGCCATGGGAAGCAATTATATGTTAGGTTACACCTCCAACAAAAAGAAAATACACCAGAAAGCTGAAATACACTAAACAAGAGGAAAGTATAGGCCAAGAGAAGTCAGGGGCTGGAGGGAGGATAACCAGGACTGCAACAGTGAATACACTCGAACATCTACATTTATGCTAAGTGTACACAACTGTACTATGTTCTTCATGTTTTACTGTTGCAGTCATTCTATTTGGGTTGATTCCCAAAGCTAAGGAAGGGAAGAGGAAGTTAGAGAGCATTAGGACCAGCTATTAAGCCCTGCAAGACTGCAGTGGTAAAACCAGCTCTGGATTTAGAAAAAATAGGCATGTGGTAATGCTTAGTGAAAGTATGTACAGAGCTCCAGGTAGCAGCTTCTAGGATGTCCCTGGTAGGGACAATTCTGAGAAAGGCTGTAGAGGTAGATGCAGCCCTGGTGGAATGTGATCTTATGCCCTGTGGGGTAGGTTTTCCATGGTGCTTATAGCAGAAATTAAAGCAATGGCTATCCACTTAGAAATGGTTTGCTTTGAAATGGGCTTCACCTCTGCCCCTGCAGCAAAGCCAACTAGCAGCTGTTCAGATTTTCTAAGAGGCTTAGTACTGTCCAAATAAAATCTAAGTTATCTGTGCATGTCCAAAGAGTGCAGTATCCGTTCTCCTTTGTTTTGTGGATTCGAGAAAAAAGTAGGCAAATGAATGGACTGATTAAGGGCCACACTAGACATCACCTTGGGCATAAAGGATGGATTGGTCCTGAGGGACACCCTATCTGCATGGAAGATGATGAAAGGCTCCACTGTCATGAGGGCCTGTAATTCAGACACTCTTCTTGCTGAAGTGATGGCTAGAAGGAAAGCTGTTTTCCAACAAAGGTATTTCAACTCTGCAGTTGCAGCTGGATCAAAAGGAGGTAGAGTGAGCTTTCCCAATACAAAGTTAACGTCCCAGGCTGGAGTAGGGTCTCTCCTGGGCGCTTAAATTTTTGGCCCCTCTGAGGAATTGCTTTAGCAGGGGCTGAGAGAAGAGGGGTGGCTCAGTATTATAATGCGCTGAAATGGCAGAGGCATGAATTTTAATTGACGAGAAGGAAAGGCCCTTGTGGAGTATCTCTGTTAAGTACTGAAGAATATGCGGTAAGCTGGGCACCGTTGTGCCCATCCCCTGAGTCTGGCTCCAGGAACAGTATCTTTTTCACTTTTCAGCATAGGATTTTCTAGTACTAGGCCTCCTTACCTCCAGAATGACATCTAGCACCTGCTTACTGAGGGATGCTATTGGAGAGCTCAAGGAATTAGCCAGGCTGCAAGGTTCAGGGTTTGAAGCTGAGGGTGCAGAATCTGGCCCTCCTGCTGGGACAGCAGGGAAGGGATCTGAGGCAGATGCCATGGTTCCAGCAGTGACATACTGTGCAAGAGGGGGTACCAGTGCTGGCGTGGCCAGTCTGGTGCAATCAGTATTGTCCTTGGTTTGTCTTGTTTGATCTTTAGCAGAACCTTCGAGAGGAGAGGCAGAGGGGGAAAGGCATAAACTGAGAGGCTTTCCCGGGTAAAGGATAGGGCATCCACTTTCCAAGCTTGACTGTGGGACGTCCTTGTGCAGAATTTGTCCAGTTGGTAGTTCTGAGGGGAGGCAAACAGGTCTGTCTCTGGATTCCCCCATTTGTTTCTCAAGAGGTTGAATATCTTTGGTTTCAGTTTCCACTCGTGTGGGTCCATGAGATTTCTGCTTAGGTCGTCTTCAGTGAATTTAGCTTGCCTGGCAGGAATTGAGCCTGGAGGTGCACTTGGTATCTCAAGGCTGTGTTCCACAGAGCCATGGCTAGTCTGCAGAGAGGGCACAAGTGGGTTCCCCCCTGCTTGTTTATGTACCACATAACTGTGGTGTTGTCTGTCTTTACTAATAATTGCCTGGAAGAATGTGGTCCTTGAAGCCTGTCAGGGAATTCTGTACAGCTAACATTTCTTTTTGGTTGATGTGCCGGTGTATTTGTCTTGGGTTCCATTTGCCCTGAATGCACTGTCCTGCCAAGTGAGCCCCCCCATGCATAGTCTTATGCATCTGTTGTTAGGGTTTGGGCGGCAGGGGGTAGAGTGAATGTGAGACCCTTGTTGTAGTAGCAGGCCTCTGCCCACCAAAGGAACTCTTGTCTTTATACAAGGAATGATAGGAATCATTGATTCCAGGTCCTGAGAATGCTGACACCATAAGCTTTTTAGATACTATTGTAGTTTCCTCATATGTTGTCTTGCATATGGAATTAGTAGAATGCAAGACGCCATGAACCCCAGGGCTTGCAGGAATTTCATTGCAGATAGCTAGGTCTTTGTGGCCAGTAGTTTGAAGCAGGCTATCAAATAAACTTGTTTCTCTGGTGTGAGGTAAGCCATCTGGGAAGTTGTGTTCGAGCTTGGTCCCAGGAATGCAATTTGTTGGCAGGGTACTAGATGAGATTTCTTTTCGTTTATGGTGTACCCCAGTGAGGTTAGAAGTTTTTTTACAGATGATTTAGTAGCATGTCCTGGCTTTCTGCCTGAATTAGACAATTGTCCAGGTATGGGTATAGCTGAATATTTCTTTGCCTGCAAAATGCAATGGCTGGAGCTAGACACTTTGTGAATACCCAGGGCGCAGTAGATAAGCCAAAGGGAAATGCAGAAAACTGATACTTTATGGAGCCTGCCCTGAAGCGTAGGTATTTCCTGCAAGATTCCCTTATTGAAATGTGCAGGTAAGCTTCTTTAAGTCTAAGACTGCCAACCAGGCATCTTTGTCTAGCATAGGAACCAGCTGTTGAAGTGTTAGCATTTTGAATTTTGGGATTACCAGAAAGGTGTTTAGAGTAGAGAGGTCCAGGATAGGACACCAGGAGCTGTCTTTTCTGCATACCAGGAAAAGTCTTGAGAAAAAACCTTGTCCCCTTTCTTCTGCTGGGACAGGTTGAATAGCCCTGATACTTAGTAGAGAGAGAACCTGTTGTTGAGCCTCTGCCCACTGATATGGGGGTAGGTCTGGCCAACTATTTGGGGTTGGTAAGGTAAGTGGAATCTGTATCCTTGGAAAACTATATTTAAACCCATCTGTCCTGGGTAACGAGTTCCCAGTTTTTTGCATGCAGGGCGATCTTTCCCCCTAAGGGAGCAGGCAGTTGAGTAGGGCTTGTAAGGTTTAAGGTTAAGTCATTGTGGCATTTTTCCATAGGGGGGTGTCTTACTACTTCCAGCTTTGGAAGTGGGAGACCCCCACTGCTTAGGCCTGTGAGTACCTTGAGACTGTAGCCTAGGTGGTCTGCTGTTTATGGTTTTGGACTGAGAAGGCCTGGAAGCGACAGGAAAGGACCAATTCTTAGAAGGCCAATGCCTACTAAGTCTGGGAGGCTGTACTTGCAGGAAATCTTTAAGAGTTTGCATAGATTTAGCTTTTCCCTCCATCTTTTTAAGGACAGCTTCTGCTTTGTTGCCAAACAGGCGGTCTTGGTTTAAGGGAGCATCCAGTAATTTAGCTTTAACATGATCTGGCAAATGTTGCTCTTTAAACCAAGCATGCCTTCTAAGTACAGACCCAGTGACAGCAGCCCTGCAAGATGCCACTAAAGAGTCAAAACCACATTGCAAAGTACGTTTACCAACTTGTTCAGCAGAATGCATTAAATCCTGTAATTCTTTATTTTCAGCACAGTCAGGAATCAACATCATTTTCTGTTTAAGTAGTCCCATAATATACTGCTGATACTTTAACATATGAAACTGGCAGTTTAAGGCCCTAATGGCCAAAGTAGCAGAAGTGTATACCTTCTTACCCCATCTGTCCAAGGCCCTGGAATCTCTATCAGAGGGAGTAGGGTTTGGGGCAATAGTAGCCTTAATGCCTTTAGGCCCTTGGGAAATGGTCTCTGGGTCCACAGTAGGATTCTTGAAGAGGAACTTGTGAGAGTCAGGTACTCTGTATTACCTGTCAGGTTTCCTGGGAGCTGGAGGTAAAGTGTCTGGGGCCAGGCTAGATTCCAAGAAGGCATCATCTACAATGTCCAGGAAAGGAGGGATTGCTAAAGGCCTGTGTTGAGGGAGGAGTAAGAATTCCCTAAGCCTCTTTTTGGAGTCAGAGTAATCCTGGCTTTCCCAACGGAAATACTCCCTAAGAGTGTGTAAGGGTTCACCAAAAGAAAAATCTTCTGGAGGGGAAGCAGAGGGAATGGAATCCTCTGCATCAGAATCCTCATAGGTAGATAAGGGCAAATCCTGGTAATCAGAAGACACAGAAATTTCAGAATCCTGATCAGAAGAATCGGAAGGAAAATCAGTTCTAGGTCTCTTAGAGGAGAAGGCTGGCTTCCCCTAATTAAAGTAATAAGATCTTCAGCCATTCTTACAATTTGTTTTTTAGGCATATGGGCCTGACCATGCAGTTTGGATGTCGGTTTTCTAGGCGTGGGTCGAGTTTTAGGCCTTGAAGAAGAAGATGGCGTTGGTTTGAAATGCAAGTCTGTAGGTCTGAATACACCCTCAGAAGCCAGTGCCTGCACAGCGGCTCCGGACCCATCCAAGGTAGAGACATCTGCAGGTTCCATAGTTGAAGAAGCATCTCGCGGGATACCAGACTCCGAATGGGTCTCAGTAGAGGCCTGCCAATCTGAAGTAGCGGGTATCAGGGGCTGCAGAAGCACCTCACTGAGTACTGGCAAACTGGTGACTAGCTTAACGGAAGCATCGTCAGCAGTTTTGGACCTATGCAGTCTGCCTCTGTCTTTATCTTTACGTTTTTTGGAATGTCGGTAGTCGGATGTCTTACCAAAGCCATTTCAGGATAGTTAAACTGAGTACCAAAATAATTTGCTGCAAAAATAAACCGACGACGAATAGTTTGGGGGTTGAATAAGGCACAAAACTGACAGCGAGGGACGTCGTGGTCTGGGCCTAAGCAAGGAATGCAGTACGAATGAAAATCTTTATGAGGTATTTGCTTTCCACAGGTAATACAATTGTTAACTTTTACTGACATCGGTTAAGAGCAAGAAAAAGGATCCCCAATGGGGTACTTAGCTTTTTTGAAGACTTCAGTTCTGAAACTCGAAAAGGAAAATTTCAAGAATCGGCCGACTGGCACTTGCAAACTGCTTCTGCTTCGGGCACCGCGCGGCAAAAAAGACTGATGTAATGGCATTGGCTGCATGTTTTATACCCCTGACAACCTGATGTCATGGAAGAAGAGACAGCATCCAATGCAGGAATCCAAGACTCTGATATTCAGGCCAGCTGAGGGCTACCTGCAGGCGGATAACCCAAATGTAATGACTGCAGCAGTGCAAGTTGGAGAGATTATATTTCTCAAATTGACTGGGAATTTCTGAGGATCCCACAAGATGTGCAGGAGTTGTAACTGGTGAAAAAGAAGTCTGATGTACCCTGATCAGCTTGATAACATTACAAACCTCACAGGACATTTTCTTGTGGAAATTCAGTGTTTATGACACCATGTTGCAATGTTTACAAAACCACCTGCATTTCTGATACCGTGTTGCCAAGCTTAGTAGAGGTGGAGGTTTACATTTGAGTAATTGAGGTGTGAATCTCATGGAACACTGCTCTGTGATCCATATCACGGGTATCAGCATGCCTGGCTGGGTCTACTTTAAAATACTGAATTACCATAAAGGCAAACCATAAAACAGCGAGACTGGAATATCAAAAGCTCACAACACTGAAGAATTACAACATCGTAAGTACATAATACTGAAAATTTAAAGCATCCAGTCATGTATCATCAAAAATGTTGCATGTTTATGGTTTCATTTGTTAATTTTGTGGTATTACTTTAAGACATTGTAGTTTGCTGTGAGATCCCATTGCAGATGGTACGTTTTGCGGTTTTAAAGTAGATTTAATGTGGTGCATTAACAGTTTATAAAGTAACGGGTAAATATTGGTGTTTTTGAGTGATGGATTTTTGCTTTTAAGTAAGTTACATTAGTGTTGTAATAAGTGCCAGGACTAGTGAGTAGGGGAGAAAGATTTTATTTTGCCAGTATGTACGTGTTTTTAGTACAATACAGGTAAGTGATTTAGACATTATTTTGGCATTCTGCGTGGAGATCGCGATACAGTGGAGCTTGGGAAATTAACTTTTCACCACTGTATTGCCATCTCGGAGTTGGTATATTTAATTTACAGGGAGGGGGGGTTGGCAAAGCCCCCCACATGGGGATGCAGGCCCCCCCTGCATAAATGTAGTAATAAGTGTGTTTGTTGGTTTAGTTTTGCTTTAAGTGGAGGGGGTGTTAGTTACCTGTGCACTGTAATTTTCGATGTTATGGGATGCGGTTATGTAAACATTTAGTGTTCTGTGTTTTTGCTGTTTTAAGTTTTCTTCATTGTGGGTTTTTGATGTTCCAGTCTTGCTGTTTTCTGGTTCAATGTTATAGTAATTCAGTATTTTAATGTAGACCCGCCTGGCTGCCTAGATGGTCTGACTGCTATATTTACTACTGCATGGGCCTCTTCTGTATATGTGATATCCCACTAGCCCATACATAGAAATTGAGTTATATGATGTAACACCACAGGCAGCGAATTTTACCTCTGTGCTATCAAACATTTTTCTGCTTACAATGGCAGAAGACATACAGAATCCAAAAGCTGCTCATGTTTTGCAGAACTGAGTTTCATTAATGTACTTATTCTGACAGACTGTATAATTTTGCATTTGATGTAAGTAGCAGAATTCCCTTCACACAAACCTTTCCAAACTCAGGCCTGCATCATTCACATTACAACGAAGTGAACTTTGGCTTGTCTAACATTTATCTGCAACACAGATATTTCAATGCCTGGGGACGTTTTAAAGTGTTTCATGTTTTGTCCTAGTGAATTACTGTTTGATGTTTTGTTCCAGTAAATTGCACTTTGGCTCAGTACATGAAAGGTAGGTCATACATGATTTTCCACAAAAAAGTAACTGCAAGAAATCAAAACTGTTAGTTGTAATAATATCAGTTCATATGATCATAGGAGATTACTAGGCTATCGACCCAGAGGTCATTTTAAGCCTAGCCGTTTCAACCCCATGTAATACTATAGAAGTGCTAGTCAATACCAAACTCTGCATATAGTAATGACTGTCCATGTCCAGGAGGGTTGTGGGGGCTATCCCCAGTAAGAATTTATGGTGCTCCATTCACTCGTCAAGGTTCCTCTTGAGCAGTGCCATAGAAGTGCTCTGTTTCACATGAATTGGTAGCCTGTTCCAAAGATGTGGCAGCCACTGGGAGATAAATTTGTCCCTCCAGCATGTCCTATTTAAGTCGCAGGCAAAGTCCCTGGAATGGGTAGTTCTAGACCCACTTGAATTATAGATATGCAGCAATTCATTAGGTTTAGGTCTTGGATTGCTCTGTAGGCCAGGCATAAGTCTCCCCTAAGAAGTCTATATGATACAGAGTAAAGTGACAGGGACTTTAGTCAGTCTGTGTAAGGCACGTGGTGGAGGCCCTTGATCTTCTTTGTTAGAAACCTCTGAGGTTTCTCTAATTGCTGCAGGAGCTTAGTACGGTATATGCCGAATGGGGCATTATACTCAATTATGGGCCAGATAAGTGCCAAATATAGGGGTATAATATGTGTGTGTGTGTGTGTGTGTGTGTGTGTGTGTGTGTGTGTGTGTGTGTGTGTGTGTGTGTGTGTGTGTGTGTGTGTGTGTACATGCAAGAGCACATCTGTTTCTTTTTACAAAAGTGTGTGTTCACATCATCACGTGTCTGTGCATATTTCTCAAATATACCTCATTACAAGGAACGTATCTCATTTGTGTTCTGACAAATTCCATATTCCATACATGCTGCTTCACACTGAAAGGTTCTGTCACACATCCATTGTTAAGATGTTGTTTAACCAATAACCATGGTGAATGACATGGAACCACATTAACTTATTAAACTAACTTTTTTAAAAAACTATGAAGAATCATTAACAAAGCTCTGAGCTTTCATGATGAAGTTGCTACTATGTATTTAGTTAAGTTTTCCATGTTTTGAATTTCTAATTCATTTTTTGCTCATAGTCAAGGCTTTGAATTCAGTACAACTGAACAATCATTTCCTGGGCTTTCTGTTTCTATATCAGTATGAGAAAACTGTTGAGAAGCTATATAGCAGGTGGTGGGCATGGCCTAATTACATGAATCATGGAATCTTATTATATTGAAAAGGAACAGAAAGTCCACAAAATTGAATGGAAGGTCACAGTGCAAAAGAACAGCAATGGTGATAGAGAAAACTGAGGTCATTTTTTTTTTTTTTTTAGGAGGGAACCAGGTATAGTACGGGCTGGTGGCTAATGAGATACTGTGAGTTTGTGTAAAACCAAGTTTGACATGTATTGCATGGCTGTTAGTTTTATTTTATGTTATTACAGTTTAACATCTGAGATGTGCACAGATATCCCTGGCAAACAACCAGCTATGGGCTATAGGGAATGGAAAGCAACTGTGTATTTGTGCAAAACGGAGTTTGAAATACATTTTGTCTGTGATCTCTATTTTATTTATACATGGTTCTAAAAATGAGTGTAGGGAACTCAAGGTTTACTTAATCTGACACTGACCTTAACTGCTGGGGCACTTAACCAACCTTGAATCATGGCTGCACCTTTGCTCCACTCCTGGTTGGGAGTTCTTCTCTCTCTTTTACTTCATATCTGATACCCTTCTTTATGCCAGCTGATACTCCACCACATCTTTCCCACCCATGTCACTCCTGAACTGCCTTTACCCAGACATCTCTGTGCTCCACCCTTCTTGTCATTGGCTTTTGTTTATATAATATCAGCAATGTCCACCCTCCCCTTCTGCACCTTCATAATTTTATAGGTATGCTGGGCTAATGACCAACAGGGCCTTTATGAGTCTAGAAATGCAATCAAACCCAATCATCCCTGTGTATTATGGGCATTTAATAGGAGGGGTATGTTACTTTGGAACATTCTAGAGGTTATGGGGATATGTTAGTTTGGACATTACTGTCTGCCTCTGTCTACCAGAGACATGGGGGCCAGACCCAGGGTGAATTTCCCATTTCACATCCATTGGTCAAGGTTATGATTAAATAGGGTTGGGGATGGACTTTGCTTCACATGGAATGGGAGCCTGTTCCACAGCATGGGGATCCTCTGAGGCACATATCTGTCTCTGCATGCAGCTCCCATTTTTCTACTCAGACTCCTTGCCCTACAGTATAAGACTACCCTATATACCTCTCAGCTCTCCAGCATTTTGCAGAATGTCCAGATTTTCCTCATATTTTTGGCCTGCTCCTCATAAAACATTTTTCTGGAAAATCATTGAGGCTTAAGGTCACTAAATAATGGCAGCCATTTGAGTTTCTGACTTCATATTTTTCATAAGATGATTGCAAATTCAAAACTGTTAATCTAGCTAATCTAGCAATTTTCTATGTTTATAAAAGTAATATTTAAAATCTGTCCCTCTTTTTGGTCCTTTGCCCCATCCCCCCATTAATTTTGGCTTTGTCCAGATTTCTTAGACAAAGAGGTTATAATGTATCTGAATCATCTGTGTTGTTGTCTTTTATGATCTGTAGTTCTTTTACCTTTGGTCTACTGTCTAAACACCTACCCCCACTCTTCTGCTTCTGCCACTCTCTCTCACTGCATCCCCCTTCCATCTTATCTTAAAGAAGCAGAAATGCCATCTCCCTGGTGGTTGACTGTCACTGTCTGATGGTGGCTGTATGGGCAGCTTGTCTTTGCGTATCTGCAGTTTATACTGCAGAGTCAGCAGCTGTGATGTACAGTGACATTACAGTGCTGTATCAAATTTTCATCATACTAGGCACACTAACCTGATCACCAAAGTGCACCAACATCCGCACTCCCAGGGATGACTGAGATGAGGACCTCTGTGACAAAGGTCAGTCTCATCAGCACTCAGTTGCATCTTTGTCATTGATCTCTATTCCCCTGAAAATAGTCATAAACCCTGGTCATTCCACTTAGCCTATTCCTTCATGTGCTTGACCCTTCTATGGCACTCATTGATGGGGTGCCCATGACTACCAGGAGCTTTAGCTTTAGCTACCACCTCAGTGCAGCTTCTCTGACATAGATCCTAACTGCCTCCTTTGCCCTTTAGCAGGGTGCAATCAGCCTAGTGACCATTCAGTAACACTCTCTTTCCTGGTCAAAGAAATTTGCCTTCCATGTATATAAAGACATTGTGAGTATACAAGAGAGAGAATTAGAAAGGGCAAACCACAAATGACCCTATCGTACTGCCATAAGTCTCACACCTAACATTGTACAGAATACACAATTATATGAGGCCACTTACTTATATGTCTGTACAATGGCATTCAGTTCAGACCATTAATGATTTTTTTCGTCCATAGTTTTATACATTAAAGATTATATAGCCTGCTAATATATGTATGCCTCAATATGTTCTACAAAGTGATACTATGCAAACAAGATTTAAACAGTTACCAGTATGCATGCATAGTCAATCAGACTGGCCATACCACCACCACCATCTTTGGACCTCATTGTGCAGCTGACATAAAGCCATCCCAAATGTTCCAATACAACCCAAATACCATGTAAATTTCTACTGCTGGGTTTGTGTAACAACTGCTTGCTGTAATCATGGACACGTGCACCGATGGGTATACATCTACAGTATGTCACTATAGCCAAGTCACTGTCAAGATGAATGACTGTTAAAGGCAGAAACCTTGTGTGGGTCCACAACATGTTTACATATTTAAAGCATTTTTATATTTAACAATTATTAACAGAGTAAGTGAACTGGTCCAGGGATTTTTTCAGCTACAACCCAGGCCATAGTAGAAAAAAACAACATGCAGGTAAAAGAGAACACTATAGCCATTCATCAGAAATACATGTATGTATTCTACAACATTGCTGGCAATCAGGCATGATGACCTTGAATCACCATATGGAGAAGGCATGAAACCAGGATTTTTGTAAGACAAATACAATTCCTGGAGGAAACACACCTGGGAGTTGCACTTGTGGGTTAGTCCATGACAGATATTTGTGAGGATATCTGTAAGCATCAAAACACAGATACAATCATATCCAAATCATGTGGAACAGTGCAGTTGGAAATGATTTGATTAGACAGGATATCAGCTTGAGAGACTTCAGCTCCACATGGAACTGAAGAAGAGGCAGTAAAATGCTACTTTTGGTTAGTTTGCACACATGTTTTATATATATATAATAATATGTAAATAGGATAGTATTCTGAAAACCATATGATCCCATATTCATTTAAGTTTTAGGTTCCACTAGCAGAAACAATGTGGAATCTACAGTTTAATGTCTGGAAAGAGGGGAACATTAAACTGCTGTCTCATTGACTGAAAAACCTCAGTTAACATGGATAAAATAAATGCATGCTTTTTATATTACAGTGTAAATGAAAAACATTCACTATAGTTGGGGTCTGATGGAAATATGTTTTAAAAGGTTCTGCATTTTAAATATCTAAGAGTTTGGGTTAATCAAACTATTACCTTATGATCCTGCAAGAAAATGAATGCTTATCTAAAACTCTGCTGCAATTTTGTCATCTTTCTTACCTCTGAAACTTGAGCATTGATTTCCACTTCTTGTCTGTATTGTATTTGCATGTTCTCTCCATGTCTGTATGACCCTTTTCTACATACAGAAGACTGTGAGCTACATTTCTGATATTTACTTTTTTCTTATGGCCCAAATCATGCCTAAAAGAAGCCTGAAAAACATTCAGATGGCCAATTAACAAACTAAAATAAACTGTTTTTACATTGAATATATAATACCCATTGCTGATCTACAAATCCTGCTCAGTAACACCTACACACTCATGCTGTTTTCTCCTAATGTGCATCACCACTACCTGTCACATGACAGCACAGAATGGGTCCTTGTCAGGAAAGAGCTGAACCAATGTATGGGGCCTTATTTAGTTAAAAAAATCCCACACAGAAAGGAAAAGAGCTAATAACTCTATTTAATACT